>NW_015633542.1:737692-751495 GCF_001515625.1 Sinocyclocheilus rhinocerous
GACTTTTGTATTTATAATTTATTATTTCTTATAATTTATTTATAATTTATATTTTTGATTATAACTTTATATATAAAATATAAATTTTTTACATATAATCTACTTTATGAATGTGAATAATAGAATAATAGAACAGTTGTTCATATATATATATATATATATATATATGAACAACTTGCTGAAATAGTTTTAAATATATTTTAATATTTAATAAATATATAAATATTTTATTTTAGTTAAGTAAAAAGTAAAGTAAAAAAGTTATTTGTTTAAATTTAGTTTTAATTAACTATAATAACCCTGTTATGCAGTTTCTTTTCAACAAAATGTATTTTTTAAGAAAATATTTACTGTAAAATGAGTATAGAGAAAGTATTAGAGTAAAGGATAAACTACTATATGAAAAGTAACCACGATATATTTAATCCCCCCTATTATTTTTTAATGTCATTCTTGATACTCTTGTAATAAAAGCTGTATTCAAACAGATGCGGACGCATTCTGCTGCTGCGGCACATAAGGCCCACCTGTCTGGCCGTCTGAGAGGGTACGGCGTTCAGAGACAAGTCCTTGCTCTGACAGCACGAAGCTGGAGACACAGTGGGCTAAAGAGCAGGAATCAGTCAAACAGCAGACGCCCACTCAATCTGCCACACATCCAGATCCTGCTTCTGAGATCCAACGCTGTGGCTCAGAGCAATAACAGCAGAGCAGAACATTCACTAGGCAATATTTTATATTCCACCGCATCAACTTTTGTTTCGCAGCATTGGTTTGATGCACTGAAGCACAGAGGTATGCTATTATGTCTGAATACTGCAGAGGTGTCAGTGTGTTTTACAAAAAGCATTTTATTTGAGAACAAACCACTGAGCCTGATGCCACATTTGATAGTTTGCAGTCTTTTATAAAGAAATGCATGTGTGAAAAATGATGATTATGTAATGGAGACTCAGAAGTACTCAGATACAGTGGATGGATGGATGGATGGATAGATAGATGTGATGCAATCAAACTTATAGCAAAATGTGGCAGTTCTGTATGTTGTTTCTAATAATATTACCAAGGGGCAACATGTATATTGAAAATAGCAGAGGACCTAGGACAGATCCTTGTGGCACTCCATATTTTACTGGTGATAACTGAGATGACTCCCCATTTAAATGAACAAAGTGATAGCGAAAATGCATCCTTATGCATGCATGCATTGTATTTAAAACATTTTATTTTTTGCACAGAAGAAAAAGTCATAGAACGACATGGGGATGAGTAAATGATACAGATTTAATTGATTTAATTCATGTTTTGGGTAAATTTATTTATTTTAATGAGATCCCTTTTAAGGAGAGGAACATCTGAGACAAACTTTATTTTAAATCACAACAGACAACTCCAGAGCAACAGTCATAACGTTTAGCTGTCCTGCAAAATATTCTCCATTTGCCTGATTGTCTTATAGGAGAAGCTGCTTTTGGGTTTGTGTTCTCTGAGGTTTGCACATCTGAGATATCGATTTAGCGATGTGAAATCCAAACATTCTGTCTCGCTCTGATATTCTGAAAACTTCAGCTAGTTTCTCCTGTACAGGTCAAACAAAAGGCATTAGGATACTTAAATCACCCTTTAAAATGTGTGAATGTGACGCATTAGATCAAGTGTCACATTAACTATGAATATAATTCACACTTATTCAGCCCTAGATCTATATTTTTAGCATTGCAAACTGTACTTCTTTTTCTATGCATCTAATGCATTAACGTTCATGTGTAAGTGTGTGTTTGGGTCATGTATAGTATCAGGTCTGTGTGAATGTTTGGCTCCTCACCCGCTCCATCACAACAGCCTCTCATGTAATTATAACTTTCCCATTTCTCTGCTCATTTGGAGCAAAAACAATGCGACTTCCAGAGAAGTCCAGCAGGTTTCTGAAAACAGAGTGCATTTGTGCCTTTCAAGCCAATTACGGGTTCTAACCTGTAAAGCCTTATTATTGAAATTACTCAAAGTACAACCACTGGCATGACCACGCTGAAAGAGTGTGTGTGTGTGTGTGTGTGTGTGTGTGTGTGTGTGTGTTGAGTATGATGCAGGGATCTACAAATCACAAATGAGATCTGTTCAATATCTCAATTCTGTCTCCTAGAGGCAATGGAGAGAGACAATTGAGACTTTTGCACCAGTCTCCTGCTTCTCAGATGTTGCTCCTGAGGAAAAAACACTCAGCAACCTCACATGTGTCTCATCTGGAGTCGCAGAGGAGAATTCAAATGTCTCAACAATTCTCAAAAGTCAAACATCTCAGCATGAATTAACTCAAACTATATGCTATGCTGTTCGTTTTATAGTTGTGTACTTATTAGTGTATGCCAACAATTGTTTTATTTGTGTCTAGTTTAATTTCTCCAAAACAGATGAAAAATAGGAGACCTCACGTTAGTCTCCTAAATTATAATTAAGCAAATCTCTGAGCTATTAATATTTATTCAACTCATACCTACAAATTACTATGGTAACCATACATTTCTGCCAAAATATAAAGTTACTGCAGTTTTTACTATGGTAAAATCAAAATTATTTAATCTGAGATGTTCTTGTATTTTTTTTTATTACTGTTTATTATAATCATAAATTCATCCTTCCTTCATTCGTCGTTTATTTATTCATGTATTTATTTATTTATTTAGATGACAGTTTAGTATATTGTAGTAGTATATAGTATATTACAGTATATTATAGTATAGTATATAGTATAGTTTATTATAACCTTACATTCCTGCCAAAATACAATAATTGAGATACTGCTGCTTTGTTAAAATCATAATTATTTAATCTAAGATCTCTTTCAAAGAATTATTCAGAAGTATTTATTTATTTATATATAGCCAAAATATAGTTACAGTTACTGTAACTGTGGTAAAAAAATAATCATAAATAATCTGAGATCTCTTTTAAAGATTTTTTTAGAAACTTTTCATTTATTTATGCATGCAAAATATTATAGTTAAAGTTATTGCTACAACAGTAAAAAGGTAATTAACTAATCTGAGATCTCTTTCAAAGAAGTGTTCAGAAGCTTTTTTTATTGTTGTTGTTTTGTTGACAGTTTTTTTATAATAACAATGAATAGAAAAGCTGTGTTTTTTATCTAAATATGAATACTGAGATACTGTGTTTTGTATCTAAATATGAATACATCAATAAATTGTAAGTAGTATTCTGAAGATGCATGTATATTCATTTCAGGGTTTCAGTTCTTTTATAGTTTAATATGCAAAAACACATTAAAGTGATTTGAGGCCAGACACAACAAATCTAGACATTCGACAGTTATGCCATCTGCAGTGCGTGTGAGCTAATGTCTGATATTCATCACACATTTCAAGACAAAAATGTGATGCATTTAATAGCAAATTCATTAATTCAGAATAGCAATGTGCAGTTTCCAATATGATGTAATGGTTTTGCTTTATTTATTTGATTGTTTGTTCTGGTAATGCAGTTGTATCGCGTTTTATCCTGGAGTAGTGTGTGTGTGTGTGTGTGTGTGTGTGTGTGTGTTAACTTGACACTGGCATACTGATTCTGAGCGTTATTGCTCATTACATGCATTAGTTTGATGGCCAGTGTGCAGCAGATCTTTGATGTGTTGTGAGTGTGTGCAGTGCTGTAATGAGAGCGCATCATCGCTGATCTGCACAAACACAACTCGTTATAATGTGACTGTATAGAGTGCACTTTGATTGCTGCACTTTGAGATGAATCTTGAGAGGCAGTTTTCCATTTTTTTAATAGGACGCTGCTGCCACCAAGTGTCCAAACTGTGTATGTAGCGCAGAATTGGAAACGTGGTTGTGATGGTACCAGATACGATACTACTTTGATGTATAGGCCAAAAAAGTGGGGCGGGGGGTACAACGGTAGCTCAATGGTACATATTTGTACCTTATTTTATTTATACCTAAATGATACATACAGTATTAGTACTTTTTGAAAGATTTCTGCCCCAGTGACCTTTTATACATTTTTTTTTCTGAGAATGTTGACAGATCTGAACTGAAAGGTTACACCATTTCTCAGGATGGGTATTTTTTTATAAATGAGTTGGGGGGCTAAAAACGTTGTGGAAACATTGTTTTGAACTGTTTGTATAGCGTTCAAATGTTCAGTGTTCTTGTCTTGGTCATAGCGTTATTTAAAGGTTGCAAAAATGTTTCTTACAACATTCTACTAACTTTATTTTTACCCAAAATGTAACGTTATTTGAACGTTTATTGTTAATATTCTACTAATGTTAAAGCGTCCAGTTTTCTTGTCGTGATTATAACGTTATTTAAAGGTTACAAAACACGCTTCTTAGAACGTGGGTACAGTAGAGGATGTTCCAAGAATGTTGATCTCAGAACGTTTTCTCTCAACATTATGAGAACGTATATAAAATATTTATACAGTTATAAGAACATTAATTTAATAACATTTTGTCCTAGCATTTATATAACGTTTAAAAATGTTGAAAACAAATGTGAAAGTTGTGAGAACGTTCCCGGTTAGCTGGGCTTTACCATTTTATTAAATGTTTTCTTATCCATCTGATGTTGCATTCCAACTTATTACTATGGCGCATATCCATTTGTATTATAAATAAATTGTGGATGGAAACAAACATATTCGAGGTTGAACGACACATAATCAGTGACCACTAGATGGGGCCCCAAATACACATTTGATATCCAGTTCAGGAACCTCATTTGAACAACCTGCGATCAAGAGAAAACTATTTCTGTTATCAAAATGTAATTTACACTATTTATTTACAATAATTCAAATTTCTTCCGTTCAGAGTTAAATAGGCTACTGCAAACAGGTTTTATCAATCTGCTTTAATGAAGATATGTCATAAATGTGCTGTACCTACTGACAAAAATGTGGGGTATGCTGTTTTTTTTTTTTTTTGGACATGTCACTGAACTGTCACAGTGCTTTTGTGATTTATCTACACCACGCAGGGACCCCGGTTAAGTGTTTTACAGTCATGTAAATAGCTTTAGGCAATAATCATATTTCTCCTTTCTAACCATTTCAGATGTTCACATTTCTTTTATTTTTCTTATAACTCACCAGCTCCCGGTGATGTTTGCCTTATACACTCTAAAAAATGCTGGGTTAAAAAGGGACAAACCCAGCTATTGGGTTGTTTTAACCCAGCTATTGTGTTGTTTTGACCCAGCGGTTGGGTTAAAAGCATCCCAACCGCTGGGTCAAAACAACACAATAGCTGGGTTAAAACAACCCAATAGCTGGGTTTGTCCCTTTTTAACCCAGTGCTGGGTTATATTTAACCCAGCATTTTTTAGAGTGTAGGCTATATTTGCTCATCTTTATCATAAACTCCAAGCTAGAGTCACGTGATCTGTCCGTTTTGTAAAATGGCACATTTAAATTGTTCTGCACTTACTTCATTCATACTAGAGTTTGGCACATTGTGAGCTACTGCACAGATAATGACAATATTTCTGACTCGTTCTGTTCAGTCTGTATCTGTGAGCAGTAAAGAGCCTGAGGAAAGCACTGCTCACTCTCTGATCTGTTCCAGCTTGTGATTTCAGCACACACTCAGGAAACTATTAGTCGATTTGACATTTTTTTGTAAAGGTTTTAATTCTATTTTAATCATTTAATGAGGATGTTTTTTTGTCTTAGAGATCTTTAAAGCCGTAAAAGTTTTTCCGACTTTATAAATGTTCATGAAGTTTTCACGCAAGAATGAATGTTCTCGAAGTTTATTTCTCAACTTGTAAGCCATCGTTAAAACGATTCATTTATAAAATGCACATATTTAAACAAACACTAACCTAGCTAACAAAAACATGTTTTAGGAACATCTTGCTAATGTTCCCATTAAATTCAAAACTTGTTTTTGTTCGTTTTATCCAATCATTAAGGGAAGATTTGATCATTTTGCACACATCATGGGAACCTTACTTTTGAATGTTACCTAAACATTCTGAAACAAGTTGTAACATTTAAAGGGGTCATAGGATGCCCATTTTCCAGAAGTTGATATGATTCTTTGGGGTCTTTAACATAGATGCATTTATGTAGATGGGGGCATCCACTGCGAGTTCAGCGGCTCAGATGTCGGGAGTAAATGACGACTGCTATGTTCATTATTACATCCAACAACAGAACACCTCAATCGCTTAGGAGTCATTCTTGTCTACATCTGCTCCGGTGGTGAAACAATGGCGGACTGATGACAGTCACTCAGGGTGGGTCTAAGGTAAGACACCAGTCCAGTCTGTGCTGAAACGCTACTGTCAGTCAAACTATCGTGGGAGGGGCCTGTCTGTGTGACGTCACACAGACAGGCATCTGAGATCGGCTTGATTTGAGAAAGGGCAAAATATTTAACCAGATTAAAAAAAAAAACACTGGGTGGATTTTTATCATTATAGGGTGGTTGTGTACACACACTGCCAACACACATTTCAGTTCAAACAACTTGTAAAAGTGCATATAGCATCCTATGACCCCTTTAAAAAATGTAAGAAAAACATCCAACTAAAACGTTTAAGAAAAAAAAAAAGTTCCATGAGCGAAGTCAGTTTACAGTCAGTTTCTGTATGCAAACAAGCCTTAAAGTCTTGACTGCAAAATAAATAATAATAATACATTTAAACATTTCCATCCTTATTGCCAAGAAAAAAAAAAAGATGCATTTCAGTTGCATAAGCCATGGTGACCTTCTGTGACAACATGCCCCAGTATTGAAAACTGCACAATAAACAAGCCTGACTTGATACACAGAATCACCCACGTGACTCAGCCAATCAAAAGCAACATAATAAGCATCCTGTAACTTAATCCGTGCACGGAAATCAAAGTGAAATCACGTTATCTTATTTCCTGACAGAATTCCTTATGTCCATGTTGAATGGATGACTGGCGTGAAGGACGTGGCTCTGAAAATGATGGACAGGTGTAATCAGACACAGACACTGGGAGGGGAAAACCGCAGGAGATGTTTTAATGATTCATTTTGCGTTTCAACCAAACAATTTTCCAGGCCAGTTTTAGGAACAATGTGTTGTAATAAAACCCTCAAATAGACAAAATGCATCATCGATTGTCTCTTTGTGGATGTTCTTCTGTGTTTTCCTTCACGTTCTCCATTCGTACGGCCCAGGGCACCAGAGAACGTGGCTCTTGTTTCTCGTCTCCGTTTCTGCCCTTTAGAAAAGGATCTGCAAGGGATTGTGTACATTTTGCACGCTTTGGGATTTGAGATTAAAAACACATTTGAGAGTGTGTGTGTGTGTGTGTTTGTGTCAGAGTTGCATCGTGGAAAACTGGATTTAGACTCAAGAAGAATGTTGGAATACAAGAGTCTGTGTTTTCTTGCATGCTTTGAAGGTTATCGTGCATAAAGTTGAAGGTACGATACATGCAAATCTCAAAATCTCTGGAGTTTGTGAAAACTTCTATTATTAAAGTTCAGTGTGTAATTCATCCTGTGCCGTTTGTCCTCCAGACGTAAATGATAAAGAAACGGAGCAGTTGTGTGTGTGTGTGTGTGTGTGTGTGTTTGTGAGAGAGTTGCATCATGGAAAACTGGATTTAGACTCAAGGAGAATGTTGGAATACAAAAGTCTGTGTTTTTTTTTTGTTAGTTTTTTTGCATGCTTTAAAGGTTATTGTGCATAAAGTTGAAGGTACGATACATACGAGTTTGTTCAGATTTCTAGTATTAAAGTTTAGTGTGTAATTCATCCTGCGCCATTAGTGCTCTGGACATAAATGATAAAGAAATGGAGCAGTTGTGTTTTGGATAGCCATCAGAGTCAGATTCTGTGTAGCGCTGAACAATAGCTTCTCACTACGACGTCAGACACTGGTGAAAGAGATCCACGGCATGGTCGACCCCAATCCCCATCCAGAATGACCTCTGGGCTCCGGTTCCAACACTCTCTTAATGTCCCAGATGACCACAGTCTTCCGGATTGACCTGTGACTGGATACAGATTTGCTTGCCTTTAGGGAGCATCTCAGATTGCGTGTGTTTGTTTATGAGAAACAGTCTGGAGTGTTTTTGCAGCATTTTTGTTATGCAGTTGATAGGGTCTTATAGGGAGATGCTTAGAGGTTGCTAAAGTATTTATGCGCTTTATTGCTTCTTAAGGGAATAGTTCACCTAAAAAATAAAAATATGCTGAAAATGTGCTCACCCTCAGGCCATCCAAGATGTAGATGAGTTGGTTTCTTCATCAAATTTGGAGAAATGTAGCATTGCATCAGTGTCTCACCAATGGATGCTCTGCAGTGAATGGGTGCCGTCAGAATGAGAGTCCAAACAGTTGATAAAAACATCACAATAATCCACAAGTAATCCACACCACTCCAGTCCATTAGTTAACGACTTGTGAAGTGAAAAGCTGTGTGTTTGTTAGAAACAAATCCATCATTAAGACATTTTTAACTTCAAACTGTTGCTTACGGCTAAAATATGAGTTCTCTATCCATAATATTTCTTTCTGCAGCGGAAAAGTCATCTGGTCTGAATCAGGAGAGAAATCTGCACAGATCAAGCACTGTTTACAAGCCTAAACAGTCCAAAATATATGACTGGAATTTGATGTGAGAGAACAACAGGAGATGGACTTTTTCACTGGAGGAAAAGTTATTATGGATTATGAATTCTCATTTTAGTAAGAATCAACAGTTTGAAGTTGAAATGTCTTAATGATGGATTTGTTTCAGCTTTTCACTTCTCCAGATGTTAACTGATGGACTAGAGTGGTGTGGATTACTTGTGGATTATTGTGATGTTTTTATCAGCTGTTTGGACTCTCATTCTGACGGCACCCATTCACTGCAGAGCATCCATTGGTGAGACACTGATGCAATGCTACATTTCTCCAAATCTCTTCTGATATTCAGATGTTTCTCTTAAAATATGTTTAAATGCATTTAAATATAAAATAAAATCTAGAATAAAAATAGACAAGTAAATAGTTGTCATACAGTAAATAAATATGTGCATTACATCACTGTAGATCATTTGCCTTTAGAAGAATTTAATGAGAAATGTTTGAGATTATATTGGGATTTTTGACTTTTGGTTGCAGATAATTGTATTTTGTATTTTGGCAAGTTAAGGATTTCTTCTAAGACTAAACAGACACGTGCAAAAATATCAACTGAAGTAGTATGTTGTGATCCAACTCGAAGGTGATTATGAAGCAGCCGCTCTAACAATCTAAATGGTTTTAATCCAATTGTATTTTTGTCTCAGTGAGGCATTCTCTGCTGCTTTTGTGCAGGTTTGTTTGTGGTGAGGTTTGTTTTCTAAGCGAATGCCACAGAGAAATGTGCCATAATCTGAATTACTGTAGAATGTGGTGACAAACACAAGGCAGAAAAAGGGATGTTTTCGACTCTGATGTCATGTCTCGTGTTTTGTCTAGAGCGGTCAGTGACGTCCCTCCTGGGAAATGCATGAAAACCCGAGAAAACATACAACAGGCATTAATGTTGAATGAAGCGTGCTCTATTGATTATACATGGATAAATGTAAAAAAAATCAGATTAGTTAAAAAAACAGTAATTTTGATGGCTCAAATTAACAATTATGCTATAATTATTCACTGCAATAATTTAGCCAAAAAAACCAAACAAACAGTATTGCATTTTCAATATGAGCTTCATGCAGTATAATTATAGCATTGAGGATTAATCAGTTTTATTTCATACTTGTTCTCAGGATAAAGTCAGTTTTAAAAATCAGTCTGTTTAAATAAATAAACATATTTAAAATGCATGTGTCCTGTTCTTAGAAATGCTATTTTTACAGGCATTTGATTTTTGAAAAGAGGCGATTGACTTTCAGAAAATGTTTATTCATTTTATAAGTGATGAAAATTTGTTTAAAATAGTTTAAATCTCTGATTTTGTAAGTAAATAAGAAAAATTTAACTTATTTATTTATTCATTTTTTACTTCAAGATGATTGTCAGGACAGTTACACCACCTATCACCATATTATATATATATATATAGATTTATTTATTATTAATTTTTTTTTAATTTTTTTATTTTTTTTTTACAAAATTCTCAAATAACAGTTGAAGAAAATATGTTTAAGTTATTGTCTGTGTTTTTTTTTTATATATGAAATGATGTTGAATATGCAATACTTATTTTACGCAACAACAAAATCACATACATTTGACCTTTCAGCTGTGCACACCATATCTAACTCTATCTTTTTTAACTCTGCCATGGTGTACTTTAATTTGCAGTTCATTATGAGCGTATAAAGTGCATCATTCTGCTACTTTACACTTGAAAGACGTGGCCGCACACCGAGACTGCGCCATGTGAAATTAATTGTAAAAGAAAAGGATGGAAAAACCCTCCCAGTCCTCACAATCCCTGCCCTGACCGCAGAACTCTGTGAATAAAACATCCGTAATGACATTAAAATGACATTGTTGTCTGGGACGTTTACCCTCGGCGTCATCTGACTAAATTAGACAGGCGTTTGTTTGAAGAGCAGCCCGCATTGTGGCTCTCCCATTGAGCCGTCATGGTGGTACGGACGTCCATGAGTCCCGGTCCCGATCTCCACGGCTCTCCCCATTCTGATATGAACCATGAGGCCTATCCGTTTGCGCCGCTCTCAGCCCGAGGGATGGCTGGGCCCTGTTATTTGTCAGTCAGACTCTGTTTCTCTGTGGGAAAACGGGTTGCAGAAAGCCCTGGAGGCCGGCTGTGTTCTGCCCGTTATGTGCGCAAGCCAACCAACTCCATTCGAGGCAGCAGAGAACATGATTTTAGTGGAAACATGTTTTCTGTATACAATGCTGACATCTTTCAGAGCCGGCGGTAATTGGAAAAACGTGAGATGGAAATGCTGGATGTAACAATGCGAGCGTTTCTTTTACTGTACGCCACACCAGAGCCTCCTCTGAAAATCCATTATTTCCTGGTGTGGTGCTTTTTGTTTTACATTTAGGACACAAAACAAATTTCCGAGCCATCAACAAAAATTGCCTGAGATGCTACATGCAAGGCCTCCAACAAAATCACCATTCACTCGGAGACCGCAGAGAGTTGATGGGGACTTTTTAGTGCTTTATATTATTTATAATAGCATGCATTTGGCATCAATTACAGTTTTCTATCAGTATCATGAATCAGACAGTGTTTCATTTACATAATGTTCTGGCAGATATTTTCTCCTTATTAGGTATAAAAATAACACTTAAAAACAACTGCATTGAAAAAAAAAAAAAAGCACAAATAATCCCAAAGAAATGGTAACACATTAAATTAAACATGAAAGTTTGAAGTTTTTTTAAGTCGAAAACATACTCTTAATATTTATTTACAACTTTCTTTTTTTTATGAACTGAACAGTCTTAAAAACAACAACAGCATTGTTGATTGCTGAGATCATTAAAGGAGATGCATGTGAGAATACACTGCAAATATCTGGTGCAGGGTTTACTTTGAAACAATTTTCACAATTTCACAATTTTTGCAAATAAGTCAGAAAAGCAGCACTTAATTCAACATGAATTTTGAATTTAGAAAGACTGAAATTGTATTTTTTTTGTAAAATGTACTCTAATAATCTTCAAAATAAAATAAAATGAAAATAATTTTTAAAAAATCAGTGTTGACATACAGAACTATGAAGATTGAGAAATGTTTGACTGTCAAATCTGAGCATAGTTTGAGATGTGGTTGAGTTGTCTACTGAAACTCTAAAGGAAATGCATGTGAGATTAAAATAAAATAAAACAAAAAATAAATATTAAATTAAATTAAATTAAATTAAAAAGTTTATAAATATTTTAGTTTTTAAAGGATTTACTTTGAAACACATTTCACCCAGAAATTGCTAGTAAATTTCACAAATAATTATAAAGAAGCAGCAAGTAAACCATTTTGAGGTAGAAAGACTGAAAAAAAGTATTTCCTTGAAAAACATACTTAAACTCTTTATTTACAACGGTTTACAATGTATTGACATGCAGAACTTCTAATGAAGCTAATCTGGTTAAGAAAGACTGAGAAATGACTGACTGTCAAATTTGAGCATAGTTTGAGACATTTTTAAGATCTCTTCTGAAACACTAAAGGAGATCCATGCACTGAAAATGTGTATTATTAATTTTTAAAAAATTTCACTCAGAAATTGCAAATAAATCTCATCAATAATTACAAAGAAATGGCAAGTATCACATTGATTTACACATGAAATTATGAAAGCAGATGCATGTGAGATTACTCTGAAAAAACTAAGTATTTTCTTGTAAAACGTACCCCAATAATGTTTGAAAAATCTTTTTTTACAGTGTGGGGTCGTTTTCATAATTTGCTCTCCATTTAATCGCACTGCAGTCTAGGAGAAAGGATTGAGATATAACAGATCTGGCTGGTGTTTTTTCTTCCCCAACAGGTTTGGCCGACCGGGATTATGGTACTCTGGAAATATTGAGCCTCGCAGACCTACAACGTCGACTGCAAGTGCTCATTTTTCAGCAAACTATGTTAAAGTGGATTTATTCACCCCGAGATAATTGAAAGCTTGAGTCAGCAAGGTCTTACGAGGTTATAAAGCCGCTCCATCATCAGTGTCCCTCTAATGGCTTTCAAATGTACCGGCTGCTCCAGCGCCAATTTTCACATCAATTTATTGCATGTAAACAAGCTGTCGAGTCAATGAACTGTAAAACTCCACCGTAAAGACGGGCTTTTACATCAGAGCGGGTGGAAATAGAAAGCGGGAGACGCGGGAGGGTTGGGGTTAGCCAGCGACATGCTAATTTGCTCGAGCCACATGTGTTACTGTGAATGTGGGACGGGGTGTAAGACCTCAGAGACCTTAACAAGTTCATTTGTATGTTCCTTTAGTTTCTGCAAGAGATACGACCCGAGTCGTTGCCACATCTAGCACAGCTAAATATTCCCACGTCTCCTCGCTTCAGAAACGGCCTTCACAAGGCCTTAGATAATAGAAATAAAGATGATCACAAGACCTTATCCACAGTATTTGGAGATGAACACATCTCTTAAAATAAATGGAAACTAAGGCAGCATTAGCAGAACAAGCACATGCTTAAACAGCTTCACCACACTAGACGATGAAACGCTTAACTATCTGTGACCACAAACTCTCACAAAACATATAAGGCTTAACTGTTCAGTTTTAAATAGGTTTTGGATTGATAATTGTCATTACGTTGGCTCTATGTTCAGAATGAATAGTGTAGTCCTTTCTGTGGCGCAGTGTACACTTGAGTGTTGTCTACTGTTATACGATTAGGTTATTTTTCAAAGTGCTGTGTTACATTTGTTGTGACATGACCACATTGTTCTTGTATTTAATTCATTCACATTTGAGATTACATCTCACATTTACATTTATTAATTTAGCAGACAATTTATCCAAAGTGACAAATGAGCACAAAGCGATTCATTCAGAAAAAAAATACAATAACATGAGAAGTGATAGCAATAGGTTTCCGAAAACAGAAATAAATAAATAAAATTATTATTAATTATAATATTAATTACATTAATTAATATTAATACTTATTTATATATTAATAAATTATTAATATGTATAAATTAATGTATGTACTTTTTCATTTATTATTTAATTATATACAGTAAATTATTATTTATAAATTATATATATATATATATATATATATATATAAATTTATAAACACAAACTCTTATTTTGGATGCAATTAATCACGATTAATCAATTTGACAGCACTACCTTAAAGCAGT
>NW_015633542.1:751742-789548 GCF_001515625.1 Sinocyclocheilus rhinocerous
AATTTTGACACATACAATGTATTTTTGGCTATTGCTACATATATACCCCAGCGACTTAAGACTGCTTTGTGCTCCAGGGTCACATATACACACATATATATATATATATATATAAAATTTACTTTATTCATATGGATGGATGGATGATCGATCGATTAGATAGCTCGATAAGTGAATAAAGTAAATTAATATAGTAAGTGATTCAGCTGTCTGGGTAATTTTTTAATATTTCTTACATATTAGCAGGAGAATATTTTGTTTTGTTTTTTTATTATTATTTTGTTCATTCTTCACACTGCAAATGGAAGGTCAAACTGAGCACACTGCATTTGAGGGATGCAGTATTTGTTGTGTGCAGTCAAAAAGCATTATAGTCATGTTTTGGAAAGTGTAGCAGGTCATCCTGACATCGCATGCACACAGAAAATATATAATTATACTGAATACTGGAAATAGAACTAATAGTGTGCTATCATGGGCATTTGACGACATTCAGATATGCAGTGGTTAGTTTAGTATGGCATTTGAAAACCAAGTGTAGTTCAATTTTATTTATTTAAGGACATTTGATAACGGCTGCCACTTGACATCTGTGTCCTAAAGCAAAACCAGTCAAGAACCGCCGGTCTAGCATATCAATGGACCACAACCCACAAACACAGCCCTCCAATTCTGATTTCATGTGTGCTTTTTTTGCATTTACATCCTTCAAATATCCTCCATCCTCCAGGTTTCTCAAGCCAGTTTTCCATCTGTTTCAGAGGTTTCCACACGTGACCAGGATATAGTTTTTCATTTCCTTTTCAGTACAGTCAACCCTCATTTCCATAACAAAAGACTGAAGTTCATACGCTTCATGCTTTTCTGTATACAGCATATTAAGTTGTTTCCCACTCGTTTTCTCACGGAAGAACCTACAGCTAGATTTACACAACAAAGAGTTCAGGAATCACGGTATCTGGTAAAGAAAGGCCGACAGCTGCACAAACTTTGAAGCTTAACGGCCAATATGTATATATATGGAGAGAGAAAGAGCATTTATTACACTGCTTCATTTGTTTTTTGCACATCAGAGCAGGCATAAATCAGAAAGGATAGAAAGCCGCAGTGGGTTGCTTCCCACCAGCACGCTCTCCTCCCCCCGTCCATCGCCTCGGGACCAAACCAGCTCAGTTTCTTCTCATTCCGTGCCAGAGATCCACACCGGCAATTTAACCTGTCAGCCGAGCCATGAATCAAACTGGAAAGGCATGATTAGTCACGTTGATTTATTAGCAACACGTAAGGCATATTTTCATACAGACGTGAGGAAGAGGAGAAGGCTTTGAGGGAAGAGCAGTGAAGAGGGTGGGGACGAGTTCCCTAGAAAGGGCTCCAACCACATTAGCACTATTTAGTGTGAGAAAGCAGAGCATTTACACTGCTTTACTCGCACACGACCAGCTTCTATTACTAAACTCTGCTCTGAATAGAGTTTGTGGAGTTGCATCATCTACTCAGCCAGAGGAACATTTACTGGATATTGCTCTTGTTTTGTTTTCATATCTCTGGAGATTTAATAAGGTTTTTAGTTCTTGTTTCAATTTAAGCATCAATTCAGTTTCAGAGAAAAGTCATAGGTTTAAAATCATATGTTTGAGAAAATGATAAGGTTTCACTAGCTAAAATAAGTGAACTATTAGTTAACAATGAAAAATACTTTGCGTTGAATTGTATTTGTTAATTTTAGTTCATGTTAATCTCAACATATACATTATTAAAATCAAAAGTTGTTTTTGTTTACAATAGTTAATGCACAGTGATCTAACATGAACATTTGTATTAATAAATGTTGTACAAATATATTGCTCATTATTAGTTCATGCTAGTTAATGCATTAACAAATGTTAATAAATGAGACCTTATTGTATAATGTGTTAATAAGAATATTCAGAGAAACAAAATTCACGAGTACAGAGTTATGATATTAATGTGAATATAAGGTAATTGTTAATATAATTTACTCTAATATATAATATCTAATATATATAAATGTATGTAAGCTGAAGGAAGTTTCCATTTGTTCACCGTTGAATCTTTTTTTTTTTGTTTTTGCAAGAGAAACAAATGAGATATTAAAAATGTCATTTGTTATTTTTTGTTTCAGAGAAAATGCATTTGAAATGAAATCTTAATTTTGACAATAAAACCAAATATAAAATCAAAGCTGTAAAACTACAAAAAGCTATAAAAATCAATGTGGATATAAAGTCATTTGTTCAGATATGTTTGAGAACATTCTGAGAAACAACTTTTCTTTTGCAAGAGAAACAACTGATTATTTCCAGATTTGTTTCAGAGAAAATTCATAGATGAAAATTCCTAAAGAAATGTTTATTTTATATGATTTTATTGTCTGTTGACAATAAAATCAAATATAAAATCAAAGCTATTAAAATCAGTGTGTATATAAGGTAATTTACTCTTAAATTTGATGAGATGTTTTTGAGAAAATTCTAATAAACATATCTAAGCTCCATGTGATCTCCATTCTTGCAAGAGAAACAATCGAAATATTAAAAATATAAAATTTTTCCCAATTCAGTTTCAAAGAAAATTCATCTGTAAATGAAAAATAAATAAATAAATAAACATGAATGACTTCATTGACATAATGTGTGTCATAATCCAGCGGTGTCATAATCGTTTACATGTTGGATTACGAAGCTATAAAATTACTCAAACATACATAAGCTAAAGTTGTTGTTTTTTTTTCAATTATTTACATCTTACAGATGTGGAAACTATTATCAGTTTTGCTCCTTCCTTAAAATGTTTATTTAAAATGTTATTTGTATTTGTATCATTGTCACATGTGATAATAAAAAGCGCTTTGTGACTTTAGAAGAATGTTCAAGTTGTTTAAAGAGTGAACAGACGTTCATTCAACTATGGGAAGCAGGGCGTTTGTTACAGCGCTGGGTTCTAATATAATAAGCTGGTATCTAAAGTTATTGTTTCGTTTTCAAAAGCGTGACAGTTCCTTGTAAACAAAGCCGATTTGTGATTCATCGAGTCAGTATGTTCCATCACACGTACAGTTCTTCAGTGCAGGGGAGATCTGGAGCTCGCTGGCCCTTCTGAGAAAGGGTTTTACTACGGTAAGGCCTGGATGTGCTCATAATTATAAGTTGGGTCCTGTGGTTCTGCTGGGGGGAAAAAAAGAGGGCCACACAGAGACTCTGCCAAATGCAGATGTACACTGTAAAAAAAGAAAAGTTGTAAATAAAATTTACTAGAGCACATTTTACAGATTCTGTGTAGAAAAATTTAAACTTTAAAATTCTATGTTTAATTCAGTGTTTTTGCTGTTTCTTTGTTATTAATTGTGAAATTCACAATTATTTGTGAAATAATTGTGAAAAATTCATTTTTACACCGCAAAAATCTTTTTCTTAATATTTTTGTCTTATCTACAAAGCAAAGTTGTATAAGATATTAGACTTGTTATACACACACATTTTTAGAAATGCTTAAATATGGTCATAATCATGAAATACAGTCAGCACATTTCACAAATGATGTTTAAACACTCTGATACCTCAAATGAGCATTTGCAGTTTATAAATAAAAAGTGCACTGTGCATACATATAACTAAAAGAAAATAACTCCTATTGAATTTTCCTACAATAACACATTCACTTAAACACTTGATCAGATCAGCACCTTTAATTCGATCAGCGATCCTGCTTATATTTTATTTGTTTGACAAGTGACTCGTGTGTGACATCAAAGCGTATTGTCCTCGTAAGGCAATATATTGACAACAAAACAATGACAGTAAACCTGGAGGGCATTTTTTTAGTTTACACTTTTAATACTTCTGATAGCTGCTAAGTGGAGCATGGGGAGTTTATTTAAATGAGACTCAACTGGTATGACAGTGTTGACACACACACACACACACACACACTCATACACCTCTTGCCCTGCATAACTTGTCTGGGCAGCTCCCTAAACACTACTTTAAAGAATCTTTTTAACGTCCTGCGTTAATGAGTGACACTCACAATCAGCTCAGCGTGAGCCAAGAAGCGATATAATCACACACCAATTACCTGCCAAAACTGACAGCATCTCTGACGAGCTCACAGCGGTTTAATTAAGTCAGACTGCATTTCTACAGGCTTAAGTGTCCTTCAAACGCATAACAATAATACTGCTTGTAATAATATTTCACAATTTTGATGTTTTTACTGTATTTTTCATCAAATAAATGGTAAGCAGAAGAGACTTTTTCCAAACAAACAAAAAAAAAAAATTCTTAAAATAAAAATGTATTCCAAACATGTATATATATATATATATATGTTCACATAAAAGAAAATCAAGTCTGATTCTCAAGCACCAATTACCTGCCAAAACTGACAGCATCTCTGACGAGCTCACAGCGGTTTAATTAAGTCAGACTGCATTTCTACAGGCTTAAGTGTCCTTCAAACGCATAACAATAATACTGTATGTTCAAGACCAGGTCAAAATATGATCAGTGTGTCATGGCAACCTATTATTCCATTACTTTAACTCATCATATTCTTTTAACCAATGTCAACTTCATTTTTAAGTAACACAATATTGAACTTTTAGTCAGTTTAAATAATTCCAATCAGTGTTATTTTAGTATATATATATATATATATATATATATATATATAATTATCCAAACAAACAAAAAAAAAAAATTCTTAAAATAAAAATGTATTCCAAACATGTATATATATATATATATATATATGTTCACATAAAAGAAAATCAAGTCTGATTCTCAAGCTGTGTTTAGCTGAAGGGTTGAACCCGGAAGGCAAGCTCATTATAGTCAATATATATGTATGCAAAACCCCTCTGACTCATGAACGGTTGCACGGTTTTGATGTTGCATTCATCAGACACTGGGATCTTTACCTGGCATACTATTTCCTCTTCCTTAAACTTTACCTGCTCCAAAGAATCAACAAATATAGCAAAGCATTTTTTTGTTTCTTATATACAGACTAAAAATACTAGGTGAGTTAAGAAATCATTTTTTTCAACTCTAAACTGATATTTTACATATTCAGTCTCCTGGCGGCCAATTCAAATGATTCCTGATTCATATTCGGTGAGAAGTTTATAGCGTGATCTGCGTGATGCAAATGAGCAGCTCATTGTGAGATGGGTGTGTAAACACACATAAATCTATTTTTAAACAAAACATATATAAATAGCCATGAAATGTATTATATTTCCTTCTGAATATATTTGCAAACATCTTGAGGGGGTTTGTTTGACTCATATTTTTGCAATATGTACATATTTGCTTTAGACTGTCAACATTCTTTCGTTAACGGTTAGGATCTTTTGAGAGAGGTAATGGAATAGGCTGTTTATTTTATTTTTAAAAAGCTTCTATCCAGACACATTTCGGATCACAATATTCGAAGGTTTTGTTTTAGTGAAATGCATGTTTAAAAAATTCTTCTAACAAACAGGTTTCAAATCAAAACCTATAGGAAAAAAAAAAAAAGATCAGATGAAAGAAACAAGGCACCATTCATGCAGTTTTATCATGGAGGCTGAGCTATGCTTTGGCAGTGAGAGGCATGTGAGCTATTCCCACTGATGTGACGGTCTGCCTCGGGCTCTTCACGAGTAAATTCATCAGTGTCAACACAGCTGCAAGATGACAGCTTTGAAGCAAACAGAAGCATGCTAATCATGTCAACACTAAAACACATGATTTCCAATTACAAAACACTGTTAGAACAAAATATGCCATCTGTGAAATCCATCTGACCCCTTAGTTGAACAGGTCTGTGTAAATAGCAACAATGAGAAAGAAGATTTTTTATTTTATTTTTGAGTCAAAAGAAGAAGAATTGAACAACAAAATCAATATTTTGCATTGTTCAAACTTGAGCTTATATTACAAAAATATATTTGATGTCAACTGCCATAATTAAAAATAATGACAAAATTGTTTGTTTAATGAATTACAAAATTATATATATATATATATATATATATATACACACGCACACACACACACTTTATATTTTATACTATATACCTTATATACAGACTCAAAATACTAAAGCTTGATAATTATTTATTTTGATTAGTACAAAAACCAAAATTATATAAATAGCATTTTGATATATAGTATATTATTATCTCTTTATCTCTTTATTACTCATCTCTTTTCTCTTTATTTATTTAAAAAATATGTATTTTTTTTTAAATACATTTTTCAACATTTTTAAACCTATGTAGTATTTTGAGTCTGTATATAGTAAAAAAAAAAAAAAATAGAGAGGGAGAGAGTTTTTTTTATTATTATTTATTTATATTGTTTAATTGATTTTGTTTAATTTATATTGCTATTTAGCTTTTTTTGTTTTTTTTCTGGTCACTATGAAATATGTGTTATGTGAAGATTCTCCTTTTGTGGGTCATATGAGTTTGAAACAACATGAGGGTGGGTAAATAACGAGAGCTATTTTTATTATTTTGTTTTTGAACTGCTCCAGCCCTCACCTTACGGTCATTTCCAGCAGAATGGATATGTGACAGTAAACTGATTTAAACCAGAGAAGAGAGTTGATGTAAAAGTTTAATTACCCGTCCCACCTGCACAGAGACCGTCCCACTCAGGAGGGGGGAGTGCTGTCGCGGGGTGTGGCGTCGTAGCCCAAGGCATCATGGGAGGGAAAGGGTTCGGGGTGGGGTGACCGCGTAATCAGTCTAGTCAAGCCCTATAAAGAGAAGGAGATAGATTTCAGGTCCTTAACTTCGGCATTCTTCATTTGATTTATGCAAAGATGGAGTGGGAAAAAAAAGTTTTACAGCTCAGGTCAACATTAAAGCCTTTAATGGTTTCATTATTATCTGAACTCCTTCCCATCCAAACAATCTCCAAAAGAAACGGCCTTCCTTTTTTCTTGGCAGAATTAGAGCTTGTTTTTGTTTCCCAGATTTCTGATGTCTATCAAAGTTCATCCAACTCTTCCTTTTCATCGGCACCCCAGCTCGCGTCAAGTTTTGACACGCCGAGCTGCTCTCTTAGATCTTTCATGTCATATTGGGATGATCTGTAGGGAATCTGACCCCTGTTGTAGAAAGCTGCACACACAGTCTTAATTGCCTTGAATGCATCGTGCTGGAATCGCCCCGGGCCAAAATTCATTTGCATCCTGTTGGGCGCTCTATCCCTGCTCATTACGGCACACCTGCCAAACTACAATTACCTCGTGATGTGGTTACCAGCCCTATTTCTTAATTCACAAGATAAGCCTTTTAAAATAGGTGACATATTTGTCCCATTAATTAAACACATGCATTCCTGAAGCTTTTTTTATTTTTTTTTTCAACATTTCAGCTTTTATGCATATAGATATAAAGCGGTTTGTAATTTACATTTACTACTGACTTAATTTTGCAAGTTGCACCATCATTTGCAAATGCATTGCTCTTCTGGAAGTACACGTTTTATGGCTCATTGTGAGGATTTGCTTAACGTTCGAATGTCTCCGCTCAAAACATGGGGATAAAAAGCTGCAACGATAACCATGCAAAAGACATCTGAGCACAGAGAAAAAAATAGAGAACAAATCGAGACAAAAGTCCCTCGTTTAGATGTTTCTCCTTAGAGAAAGACCAGTAATCTACATTAAAAAAAATTGTAGTTGGATTTGCTAAAATAGCAATCTCAATATATTTCTCATGAAATTAATTGTATTTCTCTAAAGGACTTTTTTTAGAAGACAAATCTGAGACAAGTTGATACTGAACCCCGTAAAACCTAATTAATTAAATAATTAGCATAAAAAATTGTCAGATAAACCTTTTAAAATGGAACAATTTTTTTTTTACCTTTAGACAAAACAAAAACAGTTCTATATGTGTTTAGAAGTCAGCATATGTTTTTCATATGTATATATATTTGTATATTTAAATATATTTTATATATATATATTTATTTATATTTGTTACGTCAGGCTTTTATGGCTAATATGATATAGTGAGAATATAGAGGAAAAACTGAGCAAAAATATGCAATTTGGTGCAGATGCTGATATTTATATGGACAAAAAGTACGAAATTCTGATGGTTTTGATGTAAATCAATCAGATCTTTATGACAGTATAGCAGATACTTACATAAAATGATAAAAATATCAGTTGACTATATCTCCAATAATATGTCTTAGATGATATTTAAATTATCAAAACATATAATGCAATGCAATACAATGATGACTGAGAGATGAAAAAACAAACGTTCCTCAAAAGCCTGATGATCATATTTGATACTCACATTAGAACATGATTTTATGGATAATCAAGTTAAGCGAAGTTGCTTCAGTCCAGTAAGTGTTCATCTCAAAATATTACTAACAATATCAAAGTTATTCTTATGTTTATAAAAATCTGTAAATATTTGACTATCAATCAGACGACAGAATGCATGTAAGCAGACTGTGTGATTGATCATTTAGAGACCTAAATTTGAGTATTAAATATGATACGTACACTGTAAAAATATCCGTAAAATTTACTGTTTAGATACAGCTGCCTTCTGCCTCTTTCTCTTTGTGGTGGACAGTTGAAGAACTTTCTATCATCCATCCATCCATCCATCTATCTATCTATCTATCTATCTATCTATCTATCTATCTTCCATCCATCCATCCAGCCATCCATCTAATGTTAGGACAAGCATTCCTAAAATAAGGTTTATGGAACATTCTTACATTATTAATATTTGATATATGTTCTCGTTAAGTTGAGAGGAAACATTCTTAGAACAATATTCTCAGAACGCCCTTATGATGTTATTTGTCATTCTCAGAACTTGTTCAGAACTGTTCAATGACATTCTTCATTAATAACAATGTAACATTCTCATAACGTTTACAAAATGATAGAATGGAATGTTTATGTGATGTTTGCATAACCAAGAAGAAAACTTCTTATTTGAAAACCGGTTTTGAACATTTAAAAAAACATTCTGAAATAACGTTATCATAATGGTTTGAAAATTATAAAATGGAACGTTTCTCTATCGTTCGCATAACCAAGAAAAAAAAAACGTTCTCTAAATATGAAAAATTGATGTTTTAAGCATTGAGAGAACATTCAAATGTTACATTCTCATAAGATCTTCAAAATGATAGAATGGAATGTTCCTCTAACGTTTGCATTATCAAGAAGAAACCTTCTTAATACATTAAAAAGATTTATGTTTTGAATGTTTAAAAATATTGATTTTTTTTTTTTTTCAAAATTATAAAATGGAATGTGGCTATAACATGCGCAGAACCAAGAAAAGAACATTCTTTAAACATAAAGAAATGGGTGTAATAAATGTTGACAGAACATTCAAATGTAACGTTTTCAAAAAGATAGAATGGAATGTTACTCAAAGGTTCACATAACCATAAAAAGAAACGTTCTCAATACAATAAAAAAGGGACATTTGGAATGTTTAGCAACACATTCCTAGGACATATTTTTGGTATCTATCTATCTATCTATCTATCTATCTATCTATCTTCATATTATCTTCATAACACAGGCCTTCTGGCTATGTGCACACACAAAGAGGAACCTCTGACTAATTTAATCCCTGTTTTCTACCGAAGGCCAAAGTTGACAGAAGCCTCTCTGACACGCTCTATATTCTTTAACTGCAACAGTCTTAGTTAATTATACTCTTTGGGCTCACCTGGTAACTACTGCCCTGAGGACGGTAGAAAGTGGTTTTACGCCTTATATAAAGTTTAAGTAAAACCACACGGGATGTGCCACAACTTTCATCCCGCGATCAAACAGCGTTGCCCGTTTCTGAATCGCTTGTATACATTCATTTGAAATCGACTGCACAACGTTTTGAAATGTGGATGTTCTGCAAAGCCGACACCTTAAACAAAAGCGATCTTCTCCTCTTATCATAAGCCAATCTGGGCTTTAAAGGGTTGGACTTGTGTAGCAATACACTTGTACCTTCACCCCACCTGCTCTCACTCATGGTAATTATAAAGCAAAAGAAATGAGTAAGTTCCATTGTAAGGGAGGAGAAAAAAGGCAAGGTAAGACGAGTCATTATGTAGCTATGTGTTTATTGTAATTTTTTTTTCTTTTGTGTGGGAACCTGTGCCTTCCCCCAGACCCCTCTACCTTTACTGACTGAGGCTTGTGGGTAATTATCAGGAGATGGTGATCTAGGTGACCCGCCACACCCCACATTTAGTTTGGCATGTTGTCTGTGCTCCCTGGGTCATGCCTGCTCGTCTATGCATGACAATAGGCCGGGCAATGGACCCGGTAATTACAGCCTGAAACACTCTGTGAGGAGCAGAAGTCATACTGCAGCTGACCTCACCTCAATCATGCAAACAATCGGTCTGGGACAACCTTGGAATTCTGATTGGAGAGCCATTTGTAGCGGCTATTGTTGTGCTCACTGTTGTTGCCCCTTCAATAGGATATGTTATTGCATTTGTGTTGTTACATGAACCTCCAGGACGGATTCATTTATGCATGCATACACATGCATTTTTTTTTTTTTTAATAAATTACTGCTTTTAATCAGCAGTGACACATTAAGGTGATCAAAAGTGACAGTATGGGCATTTATAACACTACAAAAGATTTATACTTCAAATAAACGATGCTCTTTTGAACTTTCTATTCATGAAAAAATCCTGAAAATAGCTATATTTATTGTGGTTTCCACAAAAATATTCAGCAGCACAACTGTTTTCAACATTGATAGTAATCAGAAATGTTTCTTGAGCAGCAAATCAGCATATTAGAATGATTTCTGAAGATCATGTGACACTGAAGACTGGAGTAATGATGCTGAAAATTCAGCTTTGATCACAGCAATAAATTACATTTTAAAATATATTTAAATAGAAAACAGTGATTTAAATTGTAATAATATTTCACACTTGTTTATGTATTTTTGTTCAAATAAATGCAGCCTTGGTAAGCATAAGAGACTTTAAACAACATCAAAAAAATCTTACCGACCCCAAACATTTGAATAGCGTCTATTAAGATTTATGAATAAAATGGGAGCCAGTGCCTTAACTACCAAAAGGTCCTTTTAAAATTGCCATTTTTCTTCACTAGCTAATTGTTTTTAAATTAAATATCCAAATGATAAATAAGTATCCAAATAATTTTAAATAGGGTATAGCATGTCACACCACAAGATATGTTGATTTCCCTTATGCAACAAGATATTTTGAACAAGACATTTTTAAATTTTAAATGCATTTTCAGTTTGAAATCAAATCAGCAAATATAGCTGGTCAAAAAAGTTGTCACTTGCATGCATTTGGCATAATATGCACATTAAATACTGGAGGCAAGTAAAAACTGACCTTGTCAAAAGAGCCCCAAAATCGCTGTGGAGTGTCTTTGGTTAGCAGTGACCACTAGAGAGCGCTCTCATTCTCTGGGACGGTGGTGTTCAGATATAAATGACTGTATGTGAGAAGACATAAAGTGAAAATAAAGTCCTACCTCTGTTTTTTTGTTTTTTTTTTACATAAAAAAAGTTACAAATTTAAACAGCCTATAAATGTAAATCAAGTCTAGAAAGAGAAAATAAATATACAGTACATAAAGAGATTAGTTTTACTTAGGGGTGCTTAATGAAATTGTAGTGTAATAAAAGTTATATTATTATACAGGTCTGTTTAACGTGTCTGAAGCATTGGTAAATCTGGAAATGTGATTATGGTTTGTGCTTGCTGCCCAGAGGAAAATTATATTTCTCGTAGATTATAAAATGTAACAAAGTTCTCATTTATTTTTCATTTAACTCAGATGTTTCTCTTAAAAATGCATTGGGACAAATCAAACTGCACACAAATGAGACAACAGCTGACATGCAGCAAGTATACAATTCAGTATAAAAAGTATAGCAAGTATAAAAATGAAGTACAAAGCTATAAAATGAAAGTGCATAGCAATTCAGATCAGATGATACTGGAAGAATGATGAGAAATGCTTGAGCTCATATTGAGATCTCTGACATTTGATTGCAGACTTTGGCAAATCTGAGACATTTGAGACACTGTTGAAACTCTCAAGGAGAGACTCACTGAAAATTACTGAAGGAGAAACATCTGAGAAACAGGAGACTCAAGCAAAGTCCTTTTGTTTAATATCATTGCTTTCTAAGAGAAACAGATGAAACAGATTATTTCGAGACTTCAAATATGCGGTTTGTTAATAACGATAATGTCTATTTGAAAATTTGCTTCGACATTTTCGGAGATGTGAGCTCCAGGTCGTCAGCGGCCTTTCAGCGCTCATGAACCCGCCGAGAGCAGCCTAAACTCTCAATTAGTTCTTATTGTAACTTGAAGCGTTATCTAAAGCGCTGAGGCCAGATCTTGTTCAGTCTTATACACATCTAACAGAATATGGAAATGCTGCTCACAATATCCATGTCTTGAGGATATCCCAGACAGATAAACACACGACTGCCCGCTGTACACGAGTGTTTGACAGCCCTGAGCAACTTAACATCTGCCTCTGAGCCTCTCACAACCCATGATGCTCTTTTAATTAATGAGGAGGCTTTAGAGCCAACGGCTGCCTTATAACAACCATTACCACGGCAGTAAATTAAAACAAATGTGAGTTGGCGAAGGTTGCCTGTCCGCTGAGTGGAAATGACGGCCTCAACAAGGTCATCTTTAAATAATTCCCGCCATTTCCCGCCATGGGCATAATGACGTAATCGACAACACAAACAGTTTCCGTTACATTTTCATTGTGCTGTGTGCAAGGATTTTAGGCGGACGCCCAAATCCACTATAATTTAAAAAATAATACTGTTTTGTGTCATGGAATGAAGTTTTAGGAGTTTTTTTTTTAGGCGAGAATGTAATTGTTTAGACCTCAAATATGCGGTTTGTTAATAACGATAATGTCTATTTGAAAATTTGCTTCGACATTTTCGGAGATGTGAGCTCCAGGTCGTCAGCGGCCGTTCAGCGCTCATGAACCTGCCAAGATATTAAATATTACCATTCAATATAACATATTTTATATAAATAATAATAGTGTTTAATAATATTATTTAGTACTGAGAAACGGTGTGTTTATTTGTTCGTGATGGTGATTTTAGTTACATTATTCTGCCATTAGATGGCGACAAGAGACTGTTTTTATCAGCGAGTCAGCTTTAAAGACTTTTATATTGAAAGAGACTCAAGCGGTTCATCCGAAATCGTGTACTGTCTACATTTGAATTTAAATTTACTTCACGACGACCGTTAAAAAAAGTGCATTCTATATAGTATGAATATGGGTAGTATACATGAAATTCTGACATTCTACATCCACCATGTTTTTACCAGCGTCAGTTGCGTCGCTTCACTGACATTCATAAATCCTATAAATCCTCTCCCATGGCCTCATGGGATAGCAAAGTGTACATCGAATGCGCACTTCAGACTCCTGGCGGAAGAAGTAGGTCATCAGGGTACTTTTCGCCTACTGTTTTTCAAATACTACGAATTCAGACATACTACTCACCTCACATACTGTTTTTTGCCTACTATATAGTAGGGAAGTATGCAATTTCGGACACAGCGAAAGTCCCTTTAAGGCAAATCATAAGGCTCCTGTCTCTTTGAATGGGGAAACATCAAATTCTCCAAAACTCTTCACCAAGCTTACGATTAAATTTCCTATCTGAAATCACCAATGAAATCTGACAGTAACTGTCTCATAAATGTTGTTGCTTTTTCTCTAATAGTGTTTAAAAAAGCTTATTTTTCAGGCTAGACCAGCCAGTGTGCATGCGCAGTCCTAAGCGCACGTCTCAGAACACTGACTGTTTCTATAGCAACCAGGTCTATGACTTTACCGATTGGCTCTTTTATTCAGAAGGCAGGGCTTCCTTTTATTACGGCCATATTGAGCATTGCATTTTTCCCCATTCAAAACTATACGAGTGACACGTCTTATTCTATAGTCTTTGAAGAGACTGAAACAGGGTTGTAAACAAGTTCTTTTTACTTTCAATAACAGCTTGTAAGACACATGCAGTGTAAGACAAATGCAGTGAGCAGCGCTGTCATCAGAAATCAGGATAGTACGACAAAGATATCGCTTCCTCAGCGGACATTCAAACTAATGTTTTATGAGATTGAGCAGAAGAATGAATGCTGTATCAGATGCAGGTAATCACACTCTCAGTCCATCTCTCTCTCATAATACTCGACTCTACATAATACAGTGAGCTTTTAATACAGCAATACAATAAGCTTTCAGTGAAGAAGCTCAATGTTCCTTCGTTACTAAAGTACTAAAGTGACGTTTTCGAATTAGTAACAGAGGCTGAACATTGGGCTCAGCTGTTAAAGGGATAGTTCACCCAAAAATGAAATTACCCCATGATTTACTCACCCTCAAGGCATTCTAGGTGTATATTACTTTTTTCTTTCAGACGAATACAATCAGAGTTATATTAAAAAATGTCTTGGCTCTTCCAAGCTTTATACTGGCAATAGTCAATAGTCCAAAAGAAGTCCAATAAAGCGCATCCATTCTACATAAAAAGTGTCCCACACGGCTCCACGAGGTGAATAAAGGTCTCCTGAAGCGAAGCAGTGCATTTTTGTAAGAACAATATCCATATTTAAAATTTTATGAACAATAATCTCTAGCTGTCAACTTCAGATTTGAATCCGTGGTGGAAGGAAGTAGTTCCACCACAAAGGAGGGTTTTTAAAGACACTCCGTTATTGTTTATGTCACTCATGCCGTCGAGTTGTTGTATAAATGTAATATCACACTTGTAGCGTGTGATATTCGTGTGATATTGCTCATATATATATATACAGTGGGTACGGAAAGTATTCAGACCCCCTTAAATTTTTCACTCTTTGTTATATTGCAGCCATTTGCTAAAATCATTTAAGTTAATTTTTTTTCCTCATTAATGTACACACAGCACCCCATATTGAAATTTTTTTTTTGTATGGTTTTAATTTTAGTTTTAGCTATTAGTTTACTATAATAACCCTGCTTTGCACAGTAAGAAAAAATGCAGTAATGAAGAACCTGGAAATATGAGGAAATTATAAAATTGTAATTTACCTATAGACAATATAAACCTTTCTCTCAGCATTATGTCTCCAGCTAAAAAAATCCTCTTTGTGAGTACAATTTTTGAGATTTTGGAATTTTAAAAAAAATGTATTTATATTTAAATATATATAAAAATAGATATTTATTCTGTAATAATGAGCAATAAGAAAAGTAATGTAAAATCCGTTGGTCAATAGATGTTGAGATATTTTTAATTTAAAATAAAACAGCAACTCATCAGTGGTGTTTACTCATGTGCTGGATGTTGAAAGCAGCACAAGTGTCTTGTTGTACATGTACACACACACACACTCTTTTTAGTACAAAGTTCTCGTTTGAAGTTCACATTCTGATCAGCCTGATAAAAATGAAACATTCACCAAAGAGACTTAAGAAAAAAACAACAGCTCCTTCACCTCAGGGCAAGCACCCTTTAGCCTCATCAATCTTCTACGCTTGGCTTTGATCCTATTTTAAAACGACTCGTCATTGGTTGTTTTCAGTGAGTTTAGTAGTTTGGGTAAGGTATAATGCTGTGTTAAAGCTAGAAACATCAAAACTACCACCAGTTTCCTTAAACGCAAATACATGAATGAGTAAAATTGTCATATGAAATATTCTCATCTACAAAAGCTGTTTAATAAAAACTGAAACGTAATGAGAAAGCAAGCATCAATAAAGCAAGACTACTACATGTGTTAAAATGAACATTCAGCATAAATTCATTGATTTGGATGTAAATAGTGAACATTAAACAGAAGTCAAACACTCACCGTACAAGTATGTTGTTTAGCTTGAAAGCTTCCATGTCAAACTCTGTCAAACTCTATCATTTCAGGACTGAAGGCTTTTTGCATCAATGGAATCAGTCTCACTTTCCAGTCTGCAAAACTGTGGAACAAATGCACACAAATGCAGTCTTGTTATTTATTTTTAAATGTAAAATATGTATGTGACACATTAATTCTCAGTGCTCAAGCAGAAATGTGATGCTCATATTGTTGTTTCAGCCCTTAAATTAAAAATATGCTGTCGTCATTTTTTTTTACAACTTTTCTAGGTGAATGAAATTCTGGGTATGCATCACACATAATTCCTGCGGGTGGATTTTTTTTATGTAACAGTTCCACTCTGGTATCTTTGCACATTTAGTACAAACTTTACCAGTTACCAGCTTTACATAATCATGATATAACTTTGCATAGATAAGGTTACTAAACGATTCATAAAACACTATGGTTTTGCCTATTTTCCCACAGGTATAGGATCAATAATTGGTTGAATGAGGAAAGAAAAAACCACTGATGTTTAAAGCATGACAGATGTCTGTCACTGTGCACATGCTCTGAATGATCTGGATGTATGCAAGTGAAAACAGAAGCAGTTCATATGATAGAGCTTTACTGTAAACCAGACTGACAGTGAAACTAGGGCAGTAGATCAGAAAACAACTGTTGCTTGATGTATGTCATACAGCGGTTGGGTTTTTCCTACTAGATTTCAGATAATCTAATTTAAACACTGCAAAAATTTGTGTTTGAGAGAGCATGTACATGTGTGTGTGTGTGTGTGTGTACAGTGAAAACTGGATTTTTTCCCCCATGCAAAAAACAAATTTTTTTTTTTTTATTTAAATAATAAGACAAAATATATATTTAAAAAAAAAGAATATGCATAAGATATTTCAAAGTAATAGTAATGCATATAAGAAGAAATACAATATATGTATATATAAATAATATGTTATTTTAAAATAATAATAATAAATAAAATATTTCATAAAATAAATGAGAACATTTACAAATAGTGTGCACTATTTGTAAGGTGACTAATGAAATGTAAGTAAATGAGTGTGATTCCTTGTACAGAGTCACAGACAGATTTTATTGATTTCTTTTCAATTGAAGCTTAAGATGCTTTTTGGAAAATCATCACAAATAATGCTGGAGAACGTGATCGTCAGGTTTTGTTCATACATTTTCAGTGGTGCTGTCATTAAAGCAAAAGAGACATACTAAATACTGCGGCATTTTCATTTGCATGTTCAAGTCAGTCATCATTTTGCTTCTGCAATTTCAGACTGAAACGAGCTGTTCAACAAGAATAAACATGAATAGATTACATTACATAAGCTGGTTGGAGATGATGGGTTAAAAAAGACTAAGAGCATGTATTTAAAAAGTTAATAGTGCCAATATGAATATAGAATTTGAATGTTTTTCAAATCACCTTTTCACTCATATTATGCTGAGACTATCATTTGTAAATTGCATGAAATCAGACAGATGCAAAATAGAAGCATTTTCAAGAATTGGGCTGTACATGTAATTGAAAAAGCACAAGAGAATTGCAGAAAAGCACATTTCTCAAACTCTCTCGTCTCGCTGGGATGGAAACAATTAGCAGAGAACAAAGCAAAAAAAAAAACTGAAGTCTAGAGGAAATGTTGAAAACATGAGTTTGGTAAATGACCTCATAAACACCAGCCTCCCCCCCCCCCCAAACACACACACACACATACACGATTCCTGAACAGCTTTGTCTGCGCCTGCCATCAATATCTCTGTGCGTCCCCCCGTACGTCTTTTCATCTGGAATTCATATGGGCTTCATCTCTCCCCCCTCCTGCAATCCTTCCCCAAACTATTTCCTTTTTCAATTTCCAGAGGAAGTTGTTAAATGGTTCCTGACCAAACAAGCTTTTTTTTTAACCCCTCTCTTCACTCCCACCCCCATCCCAGCGCTGCCCGACACCAACATTTACAGCCATTACCAGCAACAACGTTCAGAATATTACATCGCATTTATAAGCCATTGTGTTTGCGTTAATGAGGGGAAAGCCGTCAGGGGTTTTTCGAATAAAACCAGGGGATAGATGTTTAAAAAGTAGTTTGGCCAAGAAATATCACAAATGAGATCTCTATAATGTGTCAACTAACCTCACGTCTACTTTGGAGTTTAGAAAAGGTCTCAAAATGTGCTCAGAAGTGAGTGTCTTTTACTTCCACCACCAAAATTGTAAGAGAGACAAAGTTGGTAAATGAAACAAAAATGAGAACACTTTTAAATCGTCTGAGCTATTAAAGAGCAACCTCAGCGAGAAAATTCTCAGCAAACGGAAATCCATGCTGATTTTTTTTTTCTCTTGAAACCCCAGTAATCTCACGTGTCTCCTCTAGAGTTTCAGAAAAGATCTCAATAATGTCTCAAAATGTGCTAAGATTTTAGGAGAAACATCTGAGACAAAGTTGGTACTTAAATGAAACATTAAATGAGAACTCTTGAGTCTTCTGAGCTATTGACTAGCAACCTCTGAGAAATTAATTTAGAAATTAATTTGTACAATAGGGAAATTGACAGCAGTGAGATGATGAAGACTTTTGCAGCCAGGTTTTCTACTAAAACACCAGTAATTTCACATGTGTCTCATCTAGAGTTTCAGAAAAGACCTCAACAATAGTTCAAAATGTGCTCAGAAGTGAGTGTCTTTAATTTCTCCTACAGAATTTTAGGAGAACCATCTGAGACAAAGTTGGTACTTAAATTAAACAAAACAGAACTATTTTAAGTCTGAGCTATTAAAGTGCAACCTCAGAAGAGGTTATACAGAACTACAAATGGGATCTCAACTATTTCATCTGATTTCAACTCTATTTGAACTTGGCTCCTATAGAGTTTCAGAAGAGATCTCAACAATGTCTCAAACTGTGCTCAGATTTGCCAAGATACCAAAGCCTGCCATCAAAAGTCAAAGATCTCAATATGAACTCAAATATTTCTCATCAAATGTTGCTTTCCACATCCATTTTATATTTCTATACTCTTACCGAATGACCACTATTGACTCATTTGAGTCTATTTATATATCTCCAACAGAATTTTAGGAGAAACATCTGAGACAAAGTTAACACTGAAATTAAACAAAACTGAGAATTCTTTGAATTCGTTAAATGCAACCTCTGAGAATTTACTTTTTTCTGACCATACAAAACTAAAAGTGCAAGTGAGATTTCTTTAATATCTCATCTAATTCTTCTAGACAGCAATAAGTTAACATGGAGAGTTTTGCTTCTGATTTTTCTCCTAAAACTCAGTCATCTCCTTTAAGGGTAGGGACACACAAACCAACGCCGAAGAACTATAGCGTCGGGGCAAAAAAGTTGCACTAGAATCACCAGACAGACTAGAGCCAACAGCCAACTAGCGTGTGCATTCTGTGCTTGCATGAGAGAACATAACTCTCCCATACAGCAGGTGGCAGCAGTCTGTGTTCCGTCTTTGCTTTGCTTTCGTTAGTTCCGGGGTTTTTTTTTTTTTTTTCTCTTGAGCTCATTCGTTAAGCTGAATAGTCAATCGGAACTCTCTTTCTCGCCAATGAGCTCCGCCACCAATTCGCAGAATTAGCCGAAAAACAGCTGACTAGACCCAATGGTGCAGAACACACCTAAAAAACTAAAGCCGACAACGCTCAAAAACCACCTGGCGGCTGACCGTCAGCTTGGTGTCTCCCGGGCTTAAAGTTTCAGAACAGATCTCCAAATCTCAAACTGTGCTCAGATTTCCTAAAGTCTGCAATCAAAAGTCAAAGATCTCATTCTGAACTCAAACATCACTCAAGCAGAGTTACTCTGCTCTGTACTTTTACTGGAGTCTATTTTTATTGCTCCGATAGAATTTTAGAAGAAACATCTGAGACAAAGTTGATACTGAAATGAAACCAAACTGAGAACTTAAGTCTAAACTTAAGTCTAATGAGCTATTAAAGAGCAACCTCCGAGAATTTTTTTTCAGACCATACAAAACTTAAAAGTGCAAGTGTGATCTTTTTAATATCTCATCTGATTTTTGTAGACAGCAATGAGATTACGTGGAGACTTTTTTTTCTCCCAAAACCCCAGTCAAGTTTCAGAACAGATCTCAACATCTCAAACTGTGCTCAGAATGTGATCTTTTTAATATCTCATCTGATTTTTGTAGACCGCAATGAGATTACGTGAAGACTTTTTTTCTCCCAAAACCCCAGTCAAGTTTCAGAACAGATCTCAACATCTCAAACTGTGCTCAGATTTGCCAAAATCTGTAATCAAAGCTCAAAGATCTCATTCTGAACTCAAACATTTCTCATCAAATGTTCTCTTACTGGATGACAACTTCTGACTCATTTGAATCTTTTTTTTTATTGCTTCAACAGAATCGTAGGAGAAACATCTGCTATGAAAAGCAATTGTCCTCCTGGTGTATTTACAAACAACACCAGAATTGTTAATTTCCTCCATCTATTATGATGGTGCAAAGTTTAAATGAATATTCTCTCTGCTGAGCTCTCGTCTCTCGTGTTTGTTCTCGAGGGCACGTTGTTTTGAAGGATGCAGGGTGTTTTCTTCCACCATCCCATGCCTTCCTCTCTAGTCCATGGCCGTAAACCTTGCTCATGGGGTAAACCCGGCCCCGTCTCCCGTCAGCCCAGCTGTGGCACGAGGCTAGCGCTGGAGGTGTTGAGCAGCAGGTCCTCACAGTAAGTTGTGGTGACAGGTGTCATTGGAGCACACACCCGCCGCTCTGACGACTGTCCCTCTTGCTTAAGATCCCACGCACGGCACTTTTCACAAGTCATGGAAACACACACATACACAGCGACGCTAATGTATCTGGAGGCTCTGTGCTCCTGCTCTGGCATCCCACACACGCCTGCTGCCAACTGTAGTTACATGACGAGAACGAGAGAACGGCCACAGTTACCACAGTCAATTAGCATGAGCCACTCCAACCAGACATTTACATTTCCTGATGAAATTATGAGTAAATTTGCTGCTGTGATGTAGGTGGTTGCAAGGGTGTTGCTATGCAGTTGCTAAGATGTTCTGAGTGTTTGTAGCATGTTGCTATGTGGTTGCCAGGTTGTTTCTAAGCAGTTTTGTTGCTATGCTGTAGCTAAGCTGTTCTGAGACCTTTTAGCATTTACTGTGTGGTTGCTAGAGTGTTCTGGGTTGTCGCTAAGCAGCTTTGTTGCTAAGCAGTCGCTAAGATGTTCAGAGTGGGTTTTAGTACATTGCTATGCTCTTATTAAAGTGTTCTGTGTGGGTTGCCAGGTTTTTGCTGAGCGGCTTTGTTGCTATACTGTTGGTAAAATGTTTAGAGTAGTTTTAAGTGTGTTGCTAAGCTGTTGCTAAGGTGTTCGGACAGTTTTTATCATATTACAATGTGGGCGCTGGGTTGTTGCTAAGTGGTCACTAAGATGCTCAGAGTGATTTTAAATGTGTTGCTATGCTGTTGCTAAGGTGTTTTAGTATGTTGCAATGTGGTTGCTAGAGTGTTCTGGGTGGTTGCCAAGTTGTTGTTAAGCTGATGCTAAGATGTTCAAAGTTGTTCTCCTGTTGTTAAGGCGTACTGAGTGTTTTTTGCATGCTGCTACATGGTTGCTAAGGTGTTCTGGGTGGTTGCCAGGATGTTGTTAACTATTTGCTAAGATGTTCAGAATAGTTTTAAGTGTGTTGAACGTTGCTGCGTTCTGAAAGTTTTTAACATATTACTATGTGGTTGCTAGGGCATTCTTTTAGTTTTGCAGGTTGTTACTAAACAGTTGCTAAGATGTTCAGAGTGATTTCAAGTGTGTTGCTATGCCATCGCTAAGGTGTTCTGGGTGTTTTTAGTATGTTGCTAGTGGCTTCCAGTGTGTTCTGGGTGGTTGCCAGGTTGTTGCTAATCAGTTGCTACGATGTTCAGAGATGTTTTAAATTTGTTGCTATGCTGTTGCTAAGGTGCTTTGAAGGTGCATTTTATCATGTGGTTGCTAGGGTGTTCTAGGTGCTTTCTCAGGTGGTCTAGGTGGTTGCAATGTTGTTGCTATGCAGTTGCTAAGGTGTTGTTCAGAGAGGTGTTGCTAAGATGTTATGAGTGTTTTTATCATATTGCTATGTTTTACTAGAGTGTTCTATGTAGTTGCCAGGTTGTTGCTAAGCAGTTGCTAAGATATTCAGCTATTAGTTTAAAGAAAAATGTGTCACAGTTTACACAACATGAAGCAGCACAACTGCTTTTAACATTGATAATTATAATAAATAAAATAATTATAATAAATAAATCTTGAGCAGCAAATCAGCACATTAGAATGATTTCTGAAGGATCATGTGACACTGAAGACTGGAGTAATGATGCTGAAATTCAGCTTTACATCACAGAAATAAATTACATTTTTAAATATATTCAAATATGCAGTTGCTAAGGTGTTGTTCAGAGAGGTGTTGCTAAGATGTTATGAGTGTTTTTATCATATTGCTATGTTTTACTAGAGTGTTCTATGTAGTTGCCAGGTTGTTGCTAAGCAGTTGCTAAGATATTCAGAGTAGCTTTTAGTGTGTTACTATGCAGTTGTTAAGGTGTTCTGAGTAGTTGCCAGGGCGTTGCTATGCAGTTGCTAAGATGTATTGAGTGTTTTTTTCATGTTGCCATGTTTTACTAGAGTGTTCTATGTAGTTGCCAGGTTGTTGCTAAGCAGTTGCTAAGATATTCAGAGTGGCTTTTAGTGTGTTACTATGCAGTTACCCTAACTGAGATTCCCATTTCTGTCTCAGGTAAATAATATAATCTCAAAATATTAAAATACATATTTCAAATACAATAATACATGTATTATAATATAATACATATTTAAAATACTTTTAAATATATCTTTAAATATATGAGTATGAAATAATATAATATAAAAATATAATTGAATAATTGAATTGAATTAAATTAAAATATATATATATATATATATATTTCACAATTTAACTTAATAAATGCAGCCTTGCTGAGAAGAAGATATTTCTTCAAAAAATATATAAAAAATCTTACTGATCTCATCAAACTTTTGAACGATAGTTTATATACATATATATATATGCACTGGTACGTCATCTTAAAATTTATATAATCCCAATTTATTAATTATTTTACAGATGTGAAATGTCAGTCTCAGTCTCTTATTCCTAATAACAGAAGTAACTACAAACGTTTTGAATTAGTGTGTTTTGTGTATAAATGTGCACAAATAAATAGAAGCTAATGACACGGCCTGGTTCATATTACTTTAGCGTGCTGTGCGTAATCTTACATCTTGAGAAGAACCAGATTCACTGCTCTCTTGTGCAACGTGAGAAAATCAGACACAATGCATAAGGTTTATTTGTTTTAATGTATTCATGTTCTGAGTACTGACGAGGCTGCGACAGCACTATGTTTTAATTAAGACACTGTGTGTCCCACTAATTAGTGTCAGATTTGAGCAAATACTGCAGCAGGAGACAAAGCGCCAAGTGCTCTTTTATTCGTGAGAATAACTGCAATGACAAGTTGCTTTCTCACCAAACGAGTTAATGCCATAAAATCAGCGAGTCAATGACGTTTGACGTTTTAATGTACTTCCTCCAAGAGCCGACCAAACCTAATCCCAATGTCATTTGCATTTATGCAGATTAATCTTCTAATCTGCATGTTTGGCTAAGGAACAAGACAGAAATTGTGTTTGTGTGTGTGCGAGATAGAGAGAAAGCGCTTGGTTAATTAGCAAATCTTTGCTTTGGATTCCTAAAGGTCAGAGTGCCAGAGGCTTACATACGCTTCCTTTATAACATGACAAGCTAGAAGTGACAAGTGCGCTGACAGCTTGCTCTTCTTTCTTTTCTTTCTTTCTTACAAGATTGCAATCTGGTATTCAAAGCATGTTGGGTGCAATAAATTTGCCTGATCAAAAAAGTATTTTTGCAGTTGGCATGTTGCGTGACAAGCTATACTGCATACAAAACTGAAAAGGAAAATAAAGAGAAAAAAAATATAATTACTAGTTTCAAAATTTGATTTGTTACAATGCAGAGCTACTTAGGTGAACTGCAAATAACATAAGCATTTGTTGAATAACAGGATTTAAAACTGGGTTTCTGTGGATCCTAAAAAGTCTTAACTCACCCTTCAACAAATGAAGGTCCTAAATCACAGCAGATCAATTCAAATTAGCTAAAAATCAGTATTTTTGTTATTTTCCAATACAAATATTTAAACATTCTCAAATCAAGATAGATTTACTTGAAGATGCAAAATGAAGAAGTTTTGTTTTCTGAAAAGTTTATTGAAATTAAGTGAGTTTATGCTTAAAGGGGTCATATGATGCTGCTAAAAAGAACATTATTTTGTGTATTTGGTGTAATGAAATGTGTTTATGCGGTTTAAAGTTAAAAAAACACATTATTTTCCACATACTGTACATTATTGTTTCTCCTCTATGCCCCGCCTTTTTGAAATCCTAAACTCACTTCATTCTGATCAATTTCCCAGAAAACAAGACTTCTCATCTTTATTTTGCTTCTCAAGTAAATATGTCTTGATTTAAGAATCTTCAGGCACTTGCACTGGAGGAAGAGCATCACTTTTTTGCTGTGTGATCAGAAGGTTCAGTAAAAGTTATTTCCATATTCTTTTGCAGATTTTATTAATATAGTGCACACCGCGACTGAAGTGCTTCATATTGTCTCCAGCGTGCTGAAGGCCCGTTTAGATCAGCGGCGCACGTGAGGATGCGCTCCATAATCAAATCCAGATGAAACTGACATTTCCAGAGTAATTCCCTGATTATCCCTGGTTCCGAACACACACAGCACTCATTTTCCCTGTCCTCGAACAACCTTCCTTAAAAGAGTCGACAGGCCAACTCTAGAGCTTACATCACCTTCAAAGAAAGAACATTTCAAGGGACAGTTCACCCAAAAATTACAAATTTGTCATGCATTTACTCTCTCATGACTGTCTGTGGGACTTTCATACTTCTTTCTTTTTCTTCTGTGGAAAAATATTTGTAAGTAATTACTTTCATTTCATGCACAAAAAAAAACAGAGATCAAAATACACCCAAATGACTGTCTATATTTTCATAAATAAAGTTAATAAATAAATATGCTGTTTTTATTTAAATAATGAAGTTTAGTGTGTTATATACAAACCAAAAAAGCTAAATAAATAACATTTATTTATTTACTTATTTACTTACCAACCAAAATGCAATATGATTCCACCATGTTTTTGCACATGAAATATGGTAATTATACAGTACAGTATCCAAGTACTACAAATTTCAAAATACAAGGCTAACCTTTTTTTTTTTTTTTTTTAAATAATTGTTATTTTATGGACAAAAAAGATGTTTACACTTAAAAATAAATGTAATACAGGTTTCGAACAACATGAGGGTAAATGTGTACCATTTTACATGGCCAAATAAGAGAGAGTTTGTTCTACTTTTTTTTTAAACCCTGAATAGTGTGCATTTTGTTTTAACGTAAAATGCAAAATACATAACTCAGTCATGACTTTAGTTATTTGAAACCAAGCATCAGGATCTGCTCTGCTAGCGTCTTTCTCGCGCTGGCACGGTCAAAGGAATGTTGTGTTTCTGATGTGATTGACAGCTCTGACAGACGCGTGCTGCTGGTGGCATCAGACGGTCGCAGAGAGAGAGAGACAGTGACCCTCAGGGGCCCTCAGAGACACTCAGCCAGTGTGTCTGGGTGGAGAACTGTCAAAACTGAGCTGCTCCAATTGTTTAATAGACAGCTGACAATAAGAATAACATCTCAATAAATGAACGGAGCAAAATAATTGGCAGTAATTTTGTTTGAGGGCCTTCAAAAAAATGTCACAGTAACACATTCACACACACACACACACATATATATATATATATATATATATATATATATATATATATATATATATATATATATATATATATATATATATATATATATATATATATATATATATATATATATATATATATATATATATATTACATATGATGGTTAAACTGTTGCTTCTTCTAAATCCTTTTTTTTTTTTGTTGAGCGTAACCTCTGTCATCTCGTTCTGACACAAAGAGATGTCAAGAAAACAAGCGATAAGTGCACAGTGGATGAAAATATAATTAACTTATAAGTGTAAAGAACACTGAAAACTCAAAGGAAGTGGGAAGCATCTTTCATGGATTTCATACATTTCCTGAGCATTAAATTAAATTAAATTAAATTAATGTCTTATTTCCTTATTTATAATTTTATAGTTTGGTGTTTTATACAAACAAATTCAATCATTCATTCATTTCTTAATTAATTAATTTATTTCATAAAACCAAAAAGCGCTACCATGTTTTTTGGGGTTTTTTTGGACATAAAATATCATTGTTTATGAATCTTATAACCATACAGTACTTTGGTATGAATTCAAGTACCATGGTATTACTCTTTTCATAGTACAAGGCTAAACTTTTTTTTTTATCTATTTCCAATAACAGTGAGTCATTCTGAAAAAAAAAAAGGATACATGGCGCCGCTGTTAAAAGTGTGATTATCATTTTATACAAACATGCACGTATATGCGTGTTGTGTGTTTGCACACGCATATGTTTCTTTATCCCGCTCTCTCGCTTCATTAAGGTGAGTTTCTACCTGTGCTGATGACTGTGAAACAACAACCTCCCTAAAACTGACAGGCAGGATTTCAAGAAGCAACAGATAAGATTCAGCTTATGGATTACATGTTCTCTGCACACACTTCTGTCTTCGCTTCGGGATTTCAGAGTTTACAAAGCGACAAAAGCCGCCCTCTGCACACAGCCCTATACTGACAACATTTCCCACAATGCAGTAAAACCGTCGCTGAACCGTGAATCTGGTCTGAAACAGCTCTTAAATGAGCAATGCACATATTTCCGAACGCAAATTAAAACTGATCTTTGAGCAGTATTGCGAGTGACGCACCGTGAGAGGTATGCAAAAGGTGAGCGGTGGAAAGTCTCCTGGAAGCAGCGTTCCTCACGCCTGCGGTAAACAAGACAAGTCGCTGCAGGCTTGAAGATGTTCACGCATGACAGGAGAGAAACACTTCACTATTACCACTGGAACTGCACTTGATGAAGTTTAGCTGCACTTACTAACCTGCAGTTTGTGTATTTTGGTTGGAAACGTGTCAACTTGGCTGTGACAATTTGTTTTAGAAAGTCTTTTTAATGTGTGTGCATTCAGACGAGGAAAAAACACGCAAGCCATCCTGTCTGTTGAGCTGCACTCATAAAACTTTAACAAGTTGATTCATTGGCCCTTGGTTGCTTCATTCTGACGCCCAACAAACACGTTTCCCAACACTCACTTCTTTACATTCCTTCACTTTTTTTATATGCGTGTATAAAACATAATATTTATACACACTACTTTTGTTCAAAAGTTTAATTGTGTAGTGTTTTTGAAAGAAGTGTCTCATGCTCATCAATGTTGCATTTATTTGATAAAAAATACAGTAAAATTGTGAAATTATTGCAATCTAAAATAAAAGTTTTCTATTTGAATATCTGTTAAAATGCAATTTATTCGTGTGACGCAAAGCTGAATTTTCAGCATCATTACTCCAGTCTTCAGAGTCACATGATCCTTCAGAAATCATTCTAATATGCTGATTTGCTGCTCAAGAAACATTTCTGATTATTATCAGTGTTGAAAACAGTTGTGCTGTTTAATATTTTTTGTGGAAACCGTGATAAATTTTATTTTTCAGAATTCTTTGATGAATAGAAAGTTCAAAAGAACAGCATTTATTTGAAATAGAATCTTTTGTAACATTATAAATGTCACTTTTGAACAATTTAGTGCAGTTTATGTTTAGTTAAAATAAATGCAATTCAAAGTTTAGAAATCTAAAATCAAATCTATTCATACATAGAATTCAATTCAAAATTGAGTATTGATTTTTAAATCAAATCATTTGATTCGAATCGTGAGATTCCAAAAGATTCCCACCCCTACTAAAAACACTCAAACCTGGTAATGCAGAGCAACATGCTTAAAATGTCTTAGAGACATGAAGATGGGCTCTTTTGACTTGGGCCAGTAAGTAATTATCTAGCAACAGTCAATTTGATCATCTTAGCAAACATAAACCATAACTTTGCACTTTGGTTGCTTCATTCGCCCTGCAAAGCATAAGCAAAGTGGTTCTCGGCTCACTTTTGCACATGCATGAACAACCGAAATTCTCACACCTGCCTCGAACGCTCCTTCCCATCACGGGATGCTATTATTTCGTGGTCTTGTCAACGCAAACCCACACCTTCCCTCAACACACACTCTCTCCCCCTTGCATGCTGTCCTTTGATGAGGAAAAAACTGGCAGTAAATTCCAGCTCTTTCTGCGAGCTCCTTCTGCGATTAGCGAGGTTAACAAGCTTCCCCGGCTTAAGCTAATGAGAAGCGTCTATACGCAGGGGTCACCACGGGGCCCCCGCGACTAAGAGCCGAGCCGCCCCTTCCTCAGCTCCTCGGCTTCTCCTCCTTTATTTGTCCTTTCTCTCCGCAGCACCGGTCCTTTCTCCGTCCTGCTGGGGACAGATGGGGGTTCTCATTAAGACAGGATGTACCAATGCGCTGTAAACTACTTTTTTTCCCCTTTTTTCTTTTACTCCCCTTTGCTTTCTCTCTCTCGCTCTCTGAGAATCTTTGGTCTGCTGGAGATCAGTTGCAGATGTAGAGGGACCGAAAGCAGACACACTGTCGGCCATCACAGAAAGAGCCTCGCGGATCACCGCAGAGAGGAACAAACATCTAAATTTACACAGGGTTGTGTGCCACAGCACAGTTGGCAAGTCAATGGTTCGTTGTCTTATCAAGTACCATTTGGGGTTTTCAAGTTGGTTATATGGTTCCCTGGAGAAAGTTTTACAGTAACATCCCTCTGAACTCAGAATCGCATCTATTTAGAACCATGGCGACTTCAGTTAAGTTCTCATTTAGAACACTGAACAGATTTGAATGGGTGCCGTCAGAATGAGAGTCCAAACAGCTGATAAAAACATCACAATAATCCACAAGTAATCCACACCACTCCAGTCCATCAGTTAACATCTGGAGAAGTGAAAAGCTGTGTGTTTGTAAGAAACTAATCCATCAAGACACTTTTAACTTAAAACCACTGTTTCTGGCTAAAATACGAGTCCATAATTTTGAAAAAAGGGTCTGGTCTGAATCAGGAGAGAAATCTGTACAGATCAAGCACCGTTTACAAGCCAAAACAATCAAAAACAGTGTTATTTCCAGTGTTATTCCTCTATTCCAGTGTTATTTCCTCTAAATAAATATATCAGTGGATTTTGATGTGAGAGACAACAGATGTTGGACTTTTTCACTGAAGGAAGTGTTATTATGGATTATGGACTCATATGTTGTCCAGAAGTGATGGTTTAAAGTTAAAACATCTTAATGATGGATTTGTTTCTTACAGACATGCAGCTTTTGGCTTCTCCAGATGTTAACTGATGGACTGGAGTGGTGTGGATTACTTGTGGATTATTGTGATGTTTTTATCAACTGTTTGGACTCTCATTCTGACGGCACCCATTCACTGCAGAGGATCCATTGCTGAGACAGTGATGCAGTGCTACATTTCTCCAAATCTGTTCCCATGAACAAACAAACTCATCTACATCTTGGATGGCCTGAGTATGAGTGCATTTTCAGAAAATTTTAAGCGTAAAGGAACAGTTCAGTCAAAAATTAAAATCAGAAAAAAATATGTTTTGACGAAAAGTTGGTAACCTTTTACAGTGCCGGTTGCCATTCCATAGTATGGAAAAACACTATGGAAGTCAATAGCTACCAGCAACTGTTTGGTTACCAACATTCTTCAGAATATGTTCTTTTGTGGTCAACAGAAAAAAGAAACTCATATAGGTTTGGAACAACTTGAGGGTGAATAAATGATGGCAAAATTGTCATTTTGGGGTGAACTATCCCTTTAAAAAGCTCATCAGAGTGTATAAGTCAAATGGGTTCGGATTTATAATTTTCATTTTTTAGGAGGGAATCAAACAAACAGAATATCATAGTTTCAACCATTTATATGCCACACCGACCACTGCAGTATATCACCGGTCAATCAGAAGCCCACTGACTCCACACAGGAGCCAGAACATGCCTTAACCTGCATCTGTGTGCATGTGTCATACATTTACATGTAAGATATGATAACATGTTCCATGTTGAGCAACAGGAAAAGACCCACAACAATGCAATTTGCAGACTTATGAATGCATCTGAATTGATTGGATCCTTAAAAGTCGCAATCAGAATGAAGTCTTGTAATTGGGAAGCCATTGAAAACGTAAGAGCGATTTGCGATGTCAACTGACAGGAAAGCCATTTCCCAGGCAGAGCAAGTTATTCGATTTTGATACAAGACAAACTTTTTCATTAAAATAACTTGCACTGATAAATTGTGCATAATAAGATCAGGAACGTACATTAAAGTAAACAGAGTCAGTTTTGATTTATGTTGACTTTAAATGAGAGACTACATGGAATAAAGAGCAAAATAAAATGGTGAAAAAAAAACATTAAATGCATTTTTCCTTATTCTTAAATATGATATAAAATATAAATGTTTTATATATTATATACATTTTGTATAAAATATAAGTAGACATGAATTTATAAGTTAATTAAAGGAAAAATTAAATATTTGATATATATATAGCCATCAATGCTATATTGTGCTTTTCAGCACAAATATTTTGATTATATATATATATATATATAATCAAAATATTTGTGCTGAAAAGTAGGCTAATGTCCATATTATTTAGCATTTGTATTGTATATAATACTTCCAATTACATATCATTCACAGAGTGCCTTATTACATGCATGCATGTGTGTTTCCCTCTCTACTCGCATTAAACTCATGAGCTGTCGCTGAAGGCAGGACGTCTAACACGATGGAGGACAATGCAAAGAGAATAATCGGGACAGGGCTTAATGATAATTCAATTAAAAGGTCCCCCTCCCCACAGGAACTTGAGAAAGCTTCTGTTTAGATCTAATTGAGTGCAGCTCCTACGGCAGGAGGCGTGGCTAAAGTCCTGAGGGAGGCTCAGTTAATTTACTAATTAATCTTCACAAGACTCATCTGCATGGCCAAAGGGAAGACAGAAAGATGGATAGATAGAGAGACAATAAAAATGAACTGTTTTCTGTTTCACTGGAAGCTTTCGACCTTCTCTGTTCTTACAGTACGGCTGTGTTTCAAAACCTAAAGTATAAGTGTAAGTGCACTCCAAAGTCCCAACGCAAAGACTGTTCAAGAATGTAGACTGCAACATCATGCTGCCTGCCAAGAAACTTCAATTTGGCCAAATTATGTAAAAGTTCAGTGAAAAATATAAAAATATATACTTCAGATGGCAGACCTTAGTGATTAAAAATGTTAATTATAAATGCACTTAATTTAGCCTATTGAAAAAATATCAATAAAATAGTTAAATCTACTTCAGAGTACACTATTTTGTTCAAAACTTTATGTTTTAAGGTAATAATAATAATAATAATAACTCCATATAGCAAACAATTTGAGAAAAATAATATATAAAAAATACTTATGTCAGGGTTTTTATAGTTAACTAAAACTAAAAACTAAAACATTTTTGTTAAAATAGATAAAAAAGTCTAATTTTCTCATTTTCATTTAGTTTAAAGATGTACTAAATTAACTAAAACTAAAAATTTTACAACAAATTTTTATTAAAAAAAAAACTATCTTATAAAAATCACAAAAACACACTGCAAAATTACAAAAACTTCAACTGAAATTAAAATAAAACAAAATACAAAAATAAAAACTATTTTAAAATATTAAAAAATTAAAATCTTAATTATACTGTACACACTAATATTTATATGCATACTATAAAATATTTGACCCAGTATTTGTGTGTGATATGCATTTTATTTATTTATTCGTGGGTGTGTATATGCTGTGTGTGTATATATACAGTGGGTACGGAAAGTATTCAGACCCCCTTAAATTTTTCACTCTTTGTTATATTGCAGCCATTTTTTGTTTTGTTTTTTTATCACAATGTTAGCTCTGCAACATTTCAAATTCTATTACCTAACTAAAGATGTTTTATTAGTTAGAATGCTTCCGTAGAAGGTAACTGCCTATGTAGTGAGTAAAAAAGCAAGGCAGTGCACTAGGTTTTAGTACAGATTTTTTTGATTTGGTGGATTGTTCCTTTTTAAGTTTTTACTGGCGATTAAATAAAGCTTGGTTAACATCCAAGGTGGTAAAGTTCTTCATCATGTTAGTCCTCCAAGAGTGTAACCAGCCTGTCTTACTCCATTACACTTTAACAGAAATGCTGTTTTATGGTGTGCAATGACTGCTCTGTGCCAATAAGTGTGTGTGTGTGTGTGTGTGTGTGTTCTTCAGGGTTACACTGAGCTCTGGGGAAGGACAGCAGTGTGTGTGACAATGTGACGCTCACTGGAAGAGACAGCGATGTAATTTGTCCTTCCAACACCACAGGCTCTTGCATAATATGCCCCCTTTCCACTTGCAGAGCGTAAAAGGGCTTGTATGTCGGACGTGGAAGCTGCACATTTCAAACAACACAAAGATACATTCTGTTCTGGCAATCATTTGAAGGAATAGTTCACCAAAAAATGAACATGTACCATGAAAACACTATACTGTATACTATACTGTACATACTACGAAAATCGTGAGTTTGGAATAGACTGAGAAAGGGGAAATAACACAATTATCATTTTGGGGAGAAATATGAATTTAAAGGAATAGTTCATCCCAAAACATTTTTTTTTTTAAATTGGCTGAAAATGTGCTCACCCTCAGGCCATCCAAGATCTAGATGAGTTTGTTTCTTCATCAGATTTGAAGAAATGTAGCATTGCATCACTTGCTCAGCAATGGATGCTCTGCAGTGAATGGGTGCCGTCAGAATGAGAGTCCAAACAGCTGATAAAAACATCACAATAATCCACAAGTAATCCACACCACTCCAGTCCATCAGTTAACATCTGGAGAAGACAAAAGCTGTGTGTTTGTAAGAAACTAATCCATTGCTGAGCAAGTTACGTAATGCTACATTTCTCCAAATCTGATGAAGAAACAAATTCATCTACATCTTGGATGGCCTGAGGGTGAGCACATTTTCAGCCAATTTTCATTTTTGGGTGAACTATTCCTTTAAGCCTGCACTTAAAGTCTCTCTAATATAAATATTAGTATAACAAACAACAAAATCATAATGTAAATATAAGCTGTTGCACTGTATCTGTAACAGTAGTGGATTTGTGTTACTTGTGTTATTTAACACCCAGTTCGAGATCACAAGCATGCAATGACACTTGAGTTTCTACTCTATTTCTGTCTATGAGATTCAGTTCTATGACATTTTCCTCTGGCATAAAAATGAATCAGGGTCGATGTTATGGCATGCACTATTGCGAAAAGCACCGCTGCATTCTAGATGAGAATGATTAGAAGAGACATATTGTGATAAATTGGCTTGGTTTGCTTCCTTTAACTGCAATTCATGCTTGGCGAAAGATGCATATGTTTAGGACATAAAGATGATATTATGAGAAAGTGAAAATATTAAATTTAGTCACAGCACGGAGTACAGAAACCAACACAGACTTGTTGCAATAAACCCTGTAAATAAAAACTGGCCTGCTTACTCATGTTGTGTGTGTGTGTGTGTGTGTGTGTGTAATTTCTTCCATTCTATCACTTTTCCTCCAGTGAAACCCTGCGTGTTTAAACACGTCTCTCTCCAGCTCAGCATTGTCTCAAAATGGTTCAGTACAGCACAGAGGTTACAACTAGATTTCTACATTAACTCTTAAGAAAAGTGAGTGATTTTTGCCTGTTGCTAGGGCCTTGCTATGCAGTTGCTAAGGTATTCTGTGTGGTTAAGAGTGATTGATCAAAAACCTTTCCAAAGAATGAACTGCAAATGATCACAAGGATGTGCCGATATCTAAAATGATGAAGGCGGCAAATTTTTAGGTGCTGTGAATGAATTACAGCACTATTCAAATAACTCTACAATACTGTAGAATAATTACACTAAGAACTGACTCTAATTGCTTGATTTAACACACACTAATTGGGGCCATTCTATAGAAAACAGCAATTAAAAAAAAATAATAATAATTTTGTTTCTGTTTTTCACAAATGAGGACAAATTTATCCCAAGTATGTCTAAATATATAAACCCCTCCCGGACATTATGTGGCAGGACATCCCATCCAGTCTCTGTAACACTGAAATATATTTTGCATATTTTTCTGAATATTTCTTTCATATTAATAGGATGAAAAACTATAAAAAAAAAAAAAATTTGAAACGTTGCCTAGGCAAGTATTAAAATGAGTAAAACTAAAACTGAAATAAAAATAAAGCCAATTATAATAAATAAAAAAAAATAATAATAATAATAAAATTGACAAAAGCACAAATTGCCAAAACTTAAACTACAATTAAAATGGAAACTGAAAGTATAAAAAGATCATTCAAAATATTAAAATACTATTATAATAAATAATTAATAAATACTAAAATTTTGGAGGATAATGTAAAATATTTATTTAAAACATTTACAAATATTTTACATCTTGTTGACTATTATAAATTGTTTTATAAATATGTATCTGCATTTTATCAGCAGCTGTGCTCTCCAGATATTGACAGCTTGTATTAAGCACAAGCATACAAAAATAAAGCACAGTTTCACCAAACATGAGCATCATTATCCATATATAATGGATTTTTTTGGAGTATTTTACAAATATTTTACATCACGTCGTCTATTATTAAATCGTTTTAGAAATATTTATCTGCATTATATCAGCCACTGTGCTCTCTATAAATTGACAACATATTAACTAAACACAAGCGTACACAAATACAAGCACAATATCACCAAACATAAGCATCATTTTCCATATATTCTGAGATGATCTCATCGGGTGTAATATATGAATGCATTGTGTCATTTCATCGGTGTAAGGAACAGCTACGCCACAGGGCTTGAGCCCATACAGACATACGTGGGAAATAAATACATGCTCCTCTATGTCACGTTTTATTTAATAATGAGGATCTTGTGCAGCTGATATATGCACTTGTCCACACGTATGACCATGTGTAAGCATGTACCGTGTGCGAGAGCTACAAGATGTGATCGTTTCCTTCTGCGCTTGTGTGTATCAGCCTTGAGAAGCATGCCGAGTGTCAGATGAGATCCCGAAAGCCCTCTGCAATGCTCTTCAGATGAGACCTGCAGGTCACGTTCTCCACCTCCAGAAGCCCCAAACACCCAGCACTGCTCGCTGCCGCCCTCGGGCTCCCATGATGCCCGTCATCCCTCCCGCCTGAACGCCCGGCCCTACGGACATTCACCCACAACACCAACATCGCCTGTCTACATCCATCTTCCTCTCCTCCTCTTGCCCTCTCGGATTGGTCTACAACCACAGACGTTTGCCAAAGGCGTCACTTTGTTTCAAAAAATTGTGTGGGAGAATGGGGAGTAAATTAATATGCCACATATCATAATTATTAGAAAAAGGATATTTACCATAGTTGAAAATTAGCTTACTGTGCTAATAGGCTTCTATTTTATGGCCTTTACCACAATATCAGACATGCAGCTTAATGTGTGCATTTATTTTACAATATCATAATGATTTACTGTTTTAATAAATGAAAAAGAGTCTATGATCTGGACATTTAAGTGCTTAAAGTAACTTAAATGACTGCAAAATATCTGATATATATAAACATTTTTATTTTTTTTTTAAGGAGAAATTTTGAATATATTATACAGTTCAAAAGTTTGGGGTCAGCAAGAATTTTTTTTAAGTAACTTAAATGACTGCAAAAACATCTGATATATGTAAAAAAAAAAAAAATGTATTTTGATTTAAAGGAGACATTTTGAATATATATACTACTGTTCAAAAGTTTGGGGTCAGCAAGATTTATTTATTTTTTTAAATAAATCAATAGGCCTAGTTATTGTTCATATTATTCATTACCATGCATTCAATTTATCAGACGTGACAGTACAAACATTTCTAATTTTCTATTTCAAATAAATGCTTTTTTTAACTTTCTATTCATCAAAAGATCCTGAAAAAAATGATGATGGTTTCCTCATAAATATAAAGCAACACAATTATTTCAACATTGATAATTATTATCAGAAATGTTTCTTCAGCAGCAAATCAGCATATTAGAATGATTTCTGAAGGATGGAGTAACGATGCTGATAATTCAGGAATAAATGATCAACATATGTTCAAATAGAGAACAGTTATTTGAAATTGTAATAATATTTCACAATATTACTGCTTTTACTGTATTTTTGATCAAATAAATGCAGCTTTGGTGAACAAAAGAGACATCTTTCAAAAATGTAAAAAACTGTATTGACTCCAAACTCAGTGTATTTTTAATTGGTTTATGCTTGGCACTAAAAAAATATGCCAATGCCACAAGACAAAACACTTTTTTCCCAAATTTTTGGTAATATAAAGTGGTGGGGACAAAATCATCCATGTTCCCACTGTAAATGACGTCTTTGCTCTTTACCCATCACTGTACTCTGTCTCTGTCCGTCTCCTCTCCGCCCTTCGCTCCTCCAGATTTTCTGAGAAAATAGCTGAGGGCCAGATGAAGGCTTTGGCTGCCGCTTTGCGTTACCAGTTAAGACAAATATTTCCCAGGACGAGTCCTGTTGCCTGCAGGATGTTTACACGCAGCTCCCCTCCCACCCTTGTCCTGGCTTTGCCTCTTTCATCCACTTCCTTTGCTTCAACCCCCCAGAAACACACAGACAAACACAAACAGTGAGTATCGGGCAGATCACCTTCACACGCTTTCGGTTCAACTGCCTCTGACCTCCTTGTCTTGCCCCAGATTTGCATGACCTCACCCTTTAGGCCAAGTACACAAAACAGGCTCTGTCAGTTAGCATAGCGTACGGCCTAGCCTAGCATAGCACGCTGAAGAGCTTTCGTGCCAAACCGAGAAGAAAAGACAAACACAGTGATACTGCAGACTGGAGAATGTCTAAAATACACATTAGCGGACTGAAAAGGAAATAAAAGTAGCAGGTATTTATTTGATATTTTTTTTAGATCAACATCTGTGAAGGAGCGCATCATCTGGAAAGCATAATTTTTTGTGCAAACATAAACACTGCAAAAAAAAATTGATGTTTCACTAACTTTCAGAAAAAAACACTTGAAACGTTGCAACTGGTTTGTTTAATTTGATGCATTCTGTGGTGGAAATGGCATTTTTATTCCTAATTTCAGCTAGCATTTTTATGCATCCTAAATCCACACAGTTAAATATTATTTTTACACTTAAATGGCATCATCTGACAAATTATAGCTTGACTGGAAATGATGCACAATAATGCTGTTCTGTTCACCAGGGATATTTATTTTTTGCATTTGTCTTTTGTTTTCCTCCCACATCACATGTCCCATATTTCATCTCAAGCTCTTCGCTGGCACTGACGTCTCCTTGGTAAACAAGTACACTAACATAAATCATTACTTGGGGCAAAATTGTTGGTTATGGAGACAGTGACGCCACAGCTGAGGGACAGACTAAATTTGTATAAATAATTATAGAAGTCATCAATTTTACGGAATAAAATATTGAAATAGTTTATGTTTATATTGAAATAGTTTATTGTTTCACTCTTATTTGGATCATAAAAAATAAACAAACAAATAAATAAATAAATAATAATAATAATAATTGAAAAAATTATAA
>NW_015633542.1:789565-819661 GCF_001515625.1 Sinocyclocheilus rhinocerous
AGGAATAATAATAATAATAATAATAATAATAATAATAATAAATGATTTTTTTAAACTAATAATCAATTGAGATTGATTGTGGATCTAAGACAAATACCTTTTATGCATTTTGTATTATTATTATTAGTAGTAGTATATATAGTAGTAGTAGTAGTAGTAGTATTAATATTATTGTATTTTGGTATTACTATTATTATTATTTTGTTCCAAGATCCACACTTTCCATCTTAAAATCTGTAAATCCACCTCAAAATTATGAATTATTATCAATAGTATTATTGTTGTTCTTCTTCTTTATTATATAATAAATTAATTTAAAAAAAAAAATTATTTGTAAAATGTATGATTTCACCAAATAAAAAGTTTTATTGTGATCTTCATAAATCAAAAAGGAAAAAAAAAAAAAAAGCTGAAATCCACTTTAATAAAATCCAACCACTAAAACATAAAAGTGTGCAAAGTTGCAAAGATATGGTTAGTTGGCATCTCATCAATAACATTAGACTATCCAGCTGTATGGACTCCTACGAGCAACTAAAAATACAGAGCAATTTAATCACCACCAGTGCGAACGAGACAAGAAACGTTGCAAATACAGCTGCAAAATATTGCTCTAACGTCCAACAGGGAATGTATTTAAGAGCTCCAAAAATGACATTGTCCAGATGAAACAGGATGATCATCACACGGATGTTTCAGCACTCTGTGTCTAATTCATTGTCTTGTCTTGCACTAATTGAAAGTCAATGTCTTGCATAGCTCTAGATAACTTCCGGTTTTGTTGCATGTCTTAACAGAAGGCCAACACTGAGAGGTCAGAGAGTGCATTTAGATTTACGAAGTGAGACTTTACTAACCATGAATAAATACAACAGACCGTGACGGGATGAGAAAATGAGAAGGAAAGGAAGAACAAGGGGGGGAAATTTTTAATTTCAGAAGACAGAGAGCCTGTCCTTGATTAACATCTCACCTAACGCCACGTATTTTGGAAACATCCGGTAACATTTGTATTCTCTGGTTCTGTAAATCCTTTCGGCTGATTAAGAGGAATTAAGGGCTTTGTTTCTCTCATGCTGCCTGTAAAGGGTTACACATTTTGTCTTATTAAACCTACTGTGCGAATTCAGCAAAACATGTCCCAGCTTGACACGTTCAGACCTGAACTCTCTCACGGGCCACATACTTCTGCTGTTATTGAGGACACTATGCGACACACCGCCTGGGTTTAAATGCTGAGTGCAATAATGTGAGAACAAGATCAGTATATTTTCTGATGAAAACGTGAGCGGTGTTTGCAAAACTCACCGCCGCAGTGTTAGGATGTTGTGGGTGGCTGCCAGGGCGTTGCAGTGCGGTTACCGCCTGTTTTATCATCCACCAAATCAACTGACTTCTTAGAAAACTGCACACATACTCATAAAAGTCATGAGATTTGAGCAGGTCTCATTCATGTTTGAAGTACAAATCATGCAGCAAATAAGCTACCAGTGTTATTTTAGTATCACTGAGATATTATTATACTATTTTATTAATATTTTGAATTTATTAATATTTTATAGTCTCTGCAACTGTTCACTGGAAATCATAAACAATAATATGTCTTTCCTCACAGTGTTTGTCACCACCACCCAGAAATGCGATTTCCCAATAGCTGATCTGCTCCTTGTGCTGAAACATCTGCCAAAAACCAGCACACCTTGTTCTGTGTGCTTCCCAGCCTATGATGCCTCTGAATGAGTGAGTCATTGCATCTGAACAGTTGGATTTGTTTCTCACACCCAAGACAATGACAAACCATCACAACATGAAAGGAGTCGAGTTCTAATTTATCTGCGATAAAGAGAAAACACACACACACCCACACACACACAAACACGCACACACACACCTGAGAAAGATGCATTGGGAGGGACTCCACACTTCTGCAAACCGGATTTTCTGGTCTTCTTGCCTCTCTTCACAGCAGTAGCTGTTATATTCATAGTAAATGTCTTAAAGATCAACTGAGCTGCTGTGGCAGTGACACACAAAAGGAGAGAATGATTTGTCTGACAGCTGATGTGTGCTTACATTGCTCAATGAGGAGAAGGGGAAATGTCTTCAAAACATATGCTTTTGAAAGATGCAATAATTCGCTGAAAAATGACAGTTTTGGCATCATTTACTCACCCTCATGTCGATCCAGTTCCACATGACTTTCTTTTTCTGTGAAAGGAGAAAGCAGAGTGTCTGAGCTTCTGTTTATCATTCAACAAAAGTAGAAAGTGATTTATACAGTCAAGCTCGGAGTTCAGGAGCTTTATAGGAGCTTTCGGTTAACGTTTCTTTTAATTTAAGTGCATACATACTCACCTTTTCTTCATGTAAATACTGGAGTTCCTCAAGGATCTGTTTTAGCCCCTTTGGTGTTTTCTATTTATATTAATGATTTAGGTCATGGAATAGACTCAGCTAAAATACATTTGTATGCAGATGATACAATTATTTATACGGTAGCATCTTACAGCAACTACAGGATGCTTTTCTAATTTTGCAGCATTCGTTGTTGCAGTTAAAAGTGGTTTTAAACTCAAATAAGACAAAGTATATGATTTTTAGTCGCAGTCGCACTAAAGTAACAGATCTGACAGTCACAACCTTGAATGGTTCACTTATAGAAAGAGTTAGTTCCTATAAATATCTAGGTATTTGGATGGATGAAAGATTAGCTTTTGATATACATATTGATAAGTTGTTGAAAAAGCTTAGACCAAAACTAGGCTTCTTTTATTGTCTAAAAAACTGTTTCCCTTATAAGGCCCGCAAGAAATTAGTAGAGAGTACATTTTTATCAATAATTGATTATGGTGATCATTTATATATGCATGCTGCTACGTCTTTACTTCGAAAATTTGATTTTGTTTATCATGCAGCACTACGTTTTGTCACTGGTGCTGAGTCACGGACACATCATTGCATTTTGTATGACTCTTTATATTGGTTATCTTCACATCAAAGGAGAAAGTTACATATGTACTTATTTAATCGTAAAGGCTCTATTAGGTAAATTACCATCTTATATTTCTAATTTGTTAACGTTCCATATAAATAGTCATTGTACTAGATCAGGTTCTTGTATTCGGTTAATAGTTCCAAGGGTATTGTCAAAATTTGGTAAATGTGCTTTCTCCGTTTATGCTCCTTGGGCCTGGAATGAATTGCAAAATGTAATTAATCTTGATACACTTCCAACATTTAGTAATTTTAAATGTCTTTTGTATAATGTTTTAAAGGATACTTTAAAATTGTAATTGTTTTTCATGATGTCATACAACAATCGATCTGCGCAGCTGTGCAAATGTTAATGATGATTCAGGAAATTCACCAAAGTGATGAAGAAAAACTGTAAGGCATTCCTCCTCTGCTTAAAGGCTCAGCTGTTCTGGTCACTTTTATATTGTTCAAACAAATATTGGTTACTAATTTCACTTGGTTGTCTTTTTTCTGTTGGCAGAGTTCTTACAAATAGATTGATGGCCATGATGAACATGGACGGCACAGGACTAAAGAAAGCCTTTGGCAAAACACGGCTTTGCCAAGTTATGATAGGTACTAGATCACTTTTCTAGTATGTCGTGCATTAGGCGCGCGTTTATCATTTTATTGATGCGCAAACAAACCGTGTATGTGCGCTCTTGGCACATCTAAAACATCGAATTTCTGCTTGAACACAATTCAGTATATTCACATTGCTGTCAAAATTAATGTACAGCGAGTGTTTTATAACGGATGCTCGCAGAAGAAGTGTGTTTTGGACATATGTAAAATACGTTTATGTACGTATGGGTATCAGACGCTCCAAAAAGCTTGTTCTGACAGAGGACCCAGATGTTGACTGATGACATCGAGCCGCCTTCAGATCGCTGAGTTTCCACACATTTAGAATGGTTTCATTTTTCATTAGTATTTTGGTGTGTTTAGTGATTCTGAATGGATCCGTATGTAGGGGTGTGCGATATTGAAAAAAAATGATATCTCGATATTTTTTGGGATTTTTTCGATAACGATAATTAGACAATATTTTGCCGAGTGTGCAGCTGTTACCGTGGACAGCTGCAGTTTTTGATATTCTTCATATTCTGTGTGGTCAGTTCACATCAGTGATAGAAATGAATCTTTTCAAATAAGTTTAAATTGATTTTTACCTTTTATGGCCAATTTTACCTTTAATAAAGCCTTTTTTTTTTTGACTGAACCGAATCATTTAACGGTTGATTCATTCAGGAACTAAACATCGTCTTGTTGCTCAGAGACGCAAAAAACAGTGCTGTAGCCCATTGTGCAGCAGCAAGCATCACAACAAAAAATGAACCTCAAGGTAGGAGAATGCGCTAGGAAAATGTGTTCAAATGTATAGGGCCCCATTCCTATATTTTGCCTGGGGCCCCCAATTCACTAAATCCGCCCCTGCTCCAAATAGATGAGTCAAACGAATCAAAAGTAAAAGTGCGCAACGATCACTTAAAATCGAGAAAGTCAGAAAACTTTCCACAAACAATCCGTGCGACACAGTTTCACGCAACGCTATCCGTGATGTAGATGAGTCAGTAAAAAGAATCACGAACAGAAGTAAAAAGATTCAGAACTCATGAACCAGGAACAGTTAATTAAAATTACTTAAAAACAAAAAATACGATTAACCGTAATTAAAGTCATATATTTAGTCTTGTTATAATAAAAAACAAAATTCCGAAAATAATAATAAAAAAGAAACATTTAAATATTTCACAAAAAATATGTAACTGCCTGAACTGATCTGTGACCTTTATTTATTTATGTATTTATTTATTTTGCGTTGTTTTCTTTGTTACCACTATTCATACTATTCTGTTGTGTTACACTGTCATATTTTGCATGTCTCAATAAACTGATTGCTCGACAATATTTGGACAAGAAATTAAAGAAAAAGAGGTAAATATTTAACAAAAATATTATTGATTATTATTTAGCAACATCAGGTCCAGTTTAACTGATTGCAAAATTAATTAATTAATTAATGTATGTATTTATTTATTCATTTATTTGTTTATTTATTTATTTATTTATTTATTATCAGATATATTCTTACAAAACAGAGTGGCAATTTATGTGGCACAAATATGACTAAAATTACACCACTGAATTAATAAATCACTTCTAATGTACACAAAAAAAAAATCCCTAAAATTTACGGTAAAAAACAGGCAGCTGTGGTTGCCGGAATGTTACTGTAAAAAATACGGTAGCAACATTTTAGGTTTTATGGTTTTAACTTAAATATACGTTTAAATACCGTAATTTCTGAATAAAATAAAAACTGAAATAATGTTAATATACCAACCTATTGAAGTACTGAAATCTGTTTTGTACCACATCAGGTGTAACATACAACCCTACAAAACTGATAAGAAAAAACTAAGAAACATAGTTATTTCAACAACAAAAAACATCAAATTTGAAATGTAACGCAGGGAATTCTGGGAATGTCAATTTGCTGTTATTCACTGTAAATTATACGGTCTTTTTCACTTACAAAAACGGTATACTACCGTTACATTACATGTAATGTTCAATACAGTTTTTTACCGTATATAGTAGGGGAATTTACCGTTAACCATTTAACAGGTTTTTACTGTAGCATTTTTACAGTCTTTTACAGTTAAATTCACAGTCATTTTTTACAGTGTACTGTTTTTGAGAAATTCTGTATTTTAATCTAAAAACTAAAAAAGTACTAAAAAAGTAATTTAGCCCTGTTACAGTAGCCTATAATAATGTGGATTGTAGTTCATATCATTTAATCTTGGAAGATTTTGATGAGAAATGTTTGAGTTCACACTGAGATTTCTAAGTTTTGTATCTTGTCGGATTCTGAGAACAGTTGGAGACACGCTGCTGAACATTTCCAAGATAACTATTTTACTTGGTTTATATTTTCTTTACAATCTGCTCATCTCTTTCTCACTCTCTGTCTCTGTGTTTGTTTTGTTCGTCAGATACAGCTGTGTCTATCTACAGAAGTGTGTGTGTCAGCAGACATTGTGTGCAACAGTCACGCTTGTTTAGCCGTGTGAAGTGAGATCAGACAGGTGAATGCTGGTTGAAGCACACACACAAAATACACTAAATAAGTGAGAACAAACCTGCGCCCGGCGTGCCAGTCTACTCTACTGTAACATTAACTGTACCGCTGCTTGATTTTGCTTTCTCTTCTTCTCATTGCATTCCAGCGTATTTTATAGGGAGTTGAATTTCAAAATATTTTGGTCTGAGAGAATGTCAGTGAACCACAAATATGGGCTTCCCAAATGTTTAGTCTATTCTCTCAATAATATATGTTTTGGAATGGTGTAATATTTATTTATTTAAAAAAAATTTTTTTGTATGTTTGATCTGCTCTCCCGGTTGCCTAAGACAAATTTCTCCTAAGGGAGACAATAAAAGAGAAACTTAAACTTAAACTTAATGCATTTGTTTTAAAGGACCAGCTCACCCAAAAATGAAAATTCAGTCATCATTTGCTCACCCTCATTTCACTCCTGTATACTTTTCTTTCTTATGTGTAATAAAATGAGAAATATTATATGATGTTAATGACTTGGAATATAGTGCACAAACTGTATGGACTAGTTTTACATTGCAATCATTTTTTATTGATTGATTGATTGATTGATAAAAGTTATGTATTTATTATCTATTATTAGTATTATTATTATTATTACTATTATTATTATTATTTTGCAGCATAGAAAATGGCATTTGAGAGATTCTTCAAAATACCCTGCTTTGTGTTTTATGCTAAAAACATGCATGTTATTTATTTATTTATTTATTGAAAATAGCAGTTTAGAAAATCTTTAAAATATCTTACTCTGTATTTATTTATATATATTTTTATTTAAGATTATTATGATTAGGATGGTGATGATTTGCCTATCTATTTTATTATTATTATTTTGCCGTATAGAAAATGGCATTTTGGAGATTCTTCAAAATATCTTGCTTTGTGTTTTATGCTAAAAAAAAACAGGTATGGTATTTATTTATTTATTTACTATTTATTTCTTTCTTTATATAAAATAAGAGTTTAGAGATTCTTCAAAATATCTTCATGCTACAATGAAAGTCTTGTGGGTTTGGAATGGCGTGAGTAAATGATGACAGAATCTTCATTCTGGATAAAATATTCCTTTACACACAGACACAGGACGGAGTATCATTCTGATAGATCTGATAAAGAATGTGCTCTTTCCCTTCATTCTCATTGTTATTTAAAGACGGGAACCTTCTGACAAGGTGGCATAGACAGATTTCAACAGCATGCAGCTCCTTCTGCCAGAAATCTTTACACAGGAATGTGGTCTTATACAAAGTCAAACAGCACCTAAACAAAAGACAAACAAAGCCAGAGTAAACACGGTACATCTATGGTAGAGTTAACCTCCAGCAAACACATTTATAGGCATCATCTTGTCATACCGAATGTATTTATAGGTTATTTTCCACTGCCTATAAATATACTTTGCATTTACTTGTTTTACAGTGTGGTTTGAAAAAGATGGGTTTGGTACTCCGCAAGACTGGTGCTACCACTACCATTGACCTATGGGGACTGTTTAGTACTGTATGTAATCAACTTCTGAATCCGAACGAAAATCATTCTAGCCTACAGTACACTGCATGGTGCTGATACTGAAACCTAACGTTTTTAATACAGTTCGCCCTAAAAAGAAAACTGTCACTTTGTAATCAAATGAGATACTTTTGTGATACATATGATGATTTTGCGAACATTACAGCCCATAAAACAGCAACATGAACATTCCGCTAAACATTCCATGATGTAACCGCTGACGGAATTTTCATTTTTGTGTTGGCTTCGATTTGAATTTTCAAATCGAACATTCTCTCTTTTTTTTAAATAAACCAGATACTACAGCTACAGTCATCCTCCCTCTTTCCACCCAGTTTTGCGCTAAAAACAAGCCCGGACAGCTAACACGCCCCCCAGATAAACACATACAGGAAATGAGTGTGGTTGAGCCATGATTCACCCTAGACTGGAAACACTTAATGTCTGTGAGATTCATTCCAGGTTTTAGACAAAGTGTGGCATGTTTACTGCACCAGATGACATTTTTTAGTGGTTATTTGTTGTTTTTGTTTATTGTGAGAGCTTGAAGGAAAGAGCCCTACTTTTAAGTCACTGCTAATTTTGGTATTCACATGAGTGTATTTAAACTGTGCAGTTCTCTGAGGAAACTTTAACGCTTCCCATTAGAAAGTGGAGAAATGAATGGATTTTACTTAATGGGCGTTCTGCTCTGACGTGGATGAATGAGAATAATTATGGAAGAATTGGACAATCACAAAATAAGAATCTCAATTGTATCTCCTACACATCGATAATACTAAATGGAGAACAAATGGAGATTTGATAATGCCTCCTACTTTTTTTTTTCTGCCATGCCTCCTCTAGAGTTTCTGAAGAGATTGCATCTCAAATCTTCATTTTTACAAAGATTAAATTATTTTATATCTATATTTAAATATCTATATCTACACTGGGAAAATTTTTTTAAATGTTATAAAAACAATTGCTAGTAAATTTGACAAACAATTACAAAGAAACTACAAGTAATATTGAATTAAACATGAAATTTTAAAGTAAAAAAAAAAAACTGAAATAATAGTTTCTTGTGGAATGTACTCCAGTAATCTTTTTTTACAACTTAAAAAAAATATATATTTTTAATTTATATATTTAAATTTAATTTATAATTAGTTTTATAGCTCCTTACTTTTACTGTAAGTCTCTTTTTTCAGTGTTTCTTCTAAGATATTTTTACACTGAATTTACATATTTAAATTTAATTTAAATATGTAAATTAAAAAAGTATTTTTTATTTATATAAATTTTATTTATAAGTATTTATTTAAATTTCATTTATATTTAGTTTTATAGCTCCTTACTTTTACTGTAAGTCTCTTTTTTCAGTGTTTCTTCTAAGATATTTTTACACTGAAAAAAAACTAAACATTGTAGACACAATTTTTATTTAGAAATTGCTAGTAAGAAAAAAGAAAGAAATAGCAGGTGACACGTTGAATTAAACATGAGCTTCTGAAGAAGAAAAACTGAAATATTATTTTGTAAAAAAATTTTTTTTACAGTGTTTAAACATGTTTTTTTTTTAAAAAGCTTAAGTTAAAAAAACATGTAGTGAGCTATGAAAGAGAAACAATAAAAGCCATAAAATCTTCATCTGGAAACCTTTATCAGCGAACCTGAATTTGTTCACGTCAAGGCTCACGCGCTAATTTTAGTCTATTCTGCTTTGCATCACTGTCTTTTTTTACTTAACTATTTTCAAATTTACGTGTTATCAGTATGAAGGCGGAAGGCCTCGAGACCTCTTTTTAGTCAAGTTAGACAGCTGGTTGAAGATGGCAGAACGAGTAATGAGTTTTACCTTTCGGTGAACCATAAAGACTGATCTACACCTTTAGGCGCTGTGCCTCACTCTCTTTGTCTTTCTTAATCTCTCTCTCATAGTTTCTGATGCAGCCTTCCACACAGTGCTTACCGCGGGATCTCGTTTCTTGTACCTGGCTTAGTGAGTTAACTCAGTAATCTCCAGGTCAACTTGACATACATCTGGATTTTCAACTATTTCAAGAAAGCTGACTGTCTCGCTTATACTTCTATAATTCACAACTCTAGACCAGTGAAAAAGTGGTCTGGTCTGAATCAGGAGAGAAATCTGCACAGATCAAACAGCGTTTACAAGCCAAAACAGCCCTGAACAAATATGTGGCTGGATTTTGATGTGAGAGACAACAGGGGATGAACTTTTTCACTGGAGGAAGCGTTATTATGGATTGTGGATTATGGACTCGTATTTTAGCCAGAAGCAATGGTTTAAATTTAAAACGTTTTAATGATAGATTTGTTTTGTCTTGGCTTCTCCAGATGTTAACTGATGGACTGTGGATTATTGTGATGTTTTTTATCAGCTGTTTGGACTCTCATTCTGATGGCACCCATTCACTGCAGAGCATCCATTGCTGAGCAAGTTTTGGGAGAACTATTCCTTTAACACTTACAGCCCATTAACTGAAGATCTCACTAAACTAAAAAACATTGCTCAACTTTAGAGTTTATTATTCAAATGCATGGCACAGAAAAAAATCCCTAATTAATTCTAACTATTTTCAACTATTTGATCATTGTTGTAATAATAATAATAATAATAATAATAATAATTTTTCAAAGTTGTAAATAACACAGAATATTTAAGAACGTTTTATAAGAAAATATTATTGCAGTCTTTCTAATTCAAAATTGCACATTTAGTTTTGTCTTGGATACCTGCCAATAAGAGCTATTGTGTTTCAGATAATAATCTTCAAAGTCTAAATAAATGGCAAACGTTGCAGATGTCACCGTTTTGCATGACAACAGAGCTCTGCCAGTTATATTCCGAGCCAAGTAACTCCTTTAAATATGGGCATTTCCATGTTAGGGCACATTTAGCCAGGATCATTCTTTAGCATTTCATTATTCATAATGATCAGAATGAAGACACTTTCACATCTTTTGCTGTTATTGTAAATAAACCATAAAGTGTTTTTTGTTTTTTTTCCAGCACAACCCAAGCCGAATTACACCTGTATCTCGACTGGGAGCTTTGCCATGTGTTTGCTGCCAAGATGGAGAGTTCTGGTGAAATGCAACCTGATAAATGCAAAGCTAAATCTAACCGAACTAGACACATGAAGATAGGTTCATTTTGCATTTGTAGCAAGAGTTGTAAAGTCAGAGATTCATGCATGAATGAATGAATGAATGAATGAGTGAATGAATGAATGAATGAATGCATGAATGTTTTTAAAAAGTGTGCAATCAAAATGACCCACAGAAAGGGTTTTATTTCTCAATCGTTTGTAATAATGTCTCTTCATAATCTCAATGACATCTAAAATTAGCCTGAGAACGTCTTCTGAGCTTTGAAAGAGCAACCTGAGAAATCAAATCTGAATCAGTTTGCCATTAATAAATGGCACAAAGACTCATCTAACACTGCCAAAGTTTTCTAGCATGTGCAATCCTGAGTGATGATGCTGGAAAGTTGATAGTTGCTCAATTATGGTCTTTAACAACCCGTTTGGTTTGGTTCCTTTGAAGCCTCTTCAGACTCATGTGGAAAATGAAATTGGCTTAGATAATGAGAGGTGTCATGTTATCTGAGTCACAGCGGGTCAAATCAAGGAGGAGAAATAGTGTCCCATGCTGGGATGAGCAGGGAGTGTTTGGGAGGTACTGGACGTCCTATTTAAAGCCTGATTGCCCCCACAGGAAGTCAGAACAAAATGTTGGAGGGAGGGGCTTAAAACATACATATTATAATTGCACACATTAGATAAGGAACATTGTAACAACATTCCAGTAACCAAAGCAGTTGGAGTACAAATCAATCAGAGAATGCATTGTTACTTGTCACAAAATAGACAATCCTGATGTGTATGGTGGAGGAGGAAACCAAATTAACAGCTGAAGACATTTCCTTTTGGATCAGTTATGTAAAAAGTGGAATTATTGCAGAAATGTACGCAGAGGTACGTATTTTTATGAGACTGGGTTGGCTAATATATACACTACTGTTCTAACGTTTGGGGTCATCAGGATTTTTATTTTTGTATTTTATGTATTTATTTATTTATTTTTTAAGGAGTCTCTTCTGCTCACCAAGTCTGCATTTACTTGATTGAAAATACAGTAAAAACAGAAATATTTTTACAATTTAAAATAACTGTGTTCTGTTTGAATATATTTTAAAATATTATTTATTCCAGTGATGTAAAGCTGAATTTTCAGCATCATTACTCCAGTCTTCAGTGTCACATGATCCTTCAGAAATCATTCTAATATGCTGATTTGCTGCTCAAGAAACATTTCTGATTATTATCCATGTTAAAAACAGTTGTCCTGCCCAATATTTTTGTGGAAACTGTGAGACATTTTAATTTGGGGGATTTTTTGATGAATAGAAAGTTCACAATAACAGCACTTATTTGAAACAGAAATCTTCTGTAACAATATAAATGTCTTTCCTGCTACTTTGGATCAACTTAACGCGTCCTTGCTAAATAAAAATTATTATAATAAAAAAAAAAAAAAAAAACTTTTGAACCGGAAAATATGTGCAAATAACTCATTGAATCATTTTTCATAAAGGACACATATATTTTCCAAGTGGGAGTCAAAGTGATCATCAAAATAAAAAAATCAACAGGCACCATCAATGACAGGTGGATTACTAAGAGTCATTCACATCGTCCTGTCCGTCACATCATAAGCATTGCAGCTTAAACAAGCGTCCCGGGACCATGAGAATCAAGCATATGGTGGAGCTGAGCATGCAGGATTAACATCAACCATCCAATCAATACAATCTGACTGTGTTACAACAAGACTTGATGGCAATAGCTCAACTGATGAAACAGAAAATACATCTAAAATGTGGAGTGGACATAAAACATAGGTTGTAAAAAAAACTATATAAACTTTTGAAAACTTACTATGCATGGCCTTACTTTTGTGCATCAAATTTAAGACAATTAGAGACAATTACTTACAACAAGGGAGTGTTTTTTGTAGAAAAGAACAAAGTACTCTTAGAAAACAGAAATCCCTTGCATCTGATAATGGCTTCAAGGCTGGCCAGGGAATTCAGCCAGGTTGTTTTGATTAGCGCTGTTTAGTGCACTATAGGAGAATAAACAGGACTAGCTGCGTATCGTTAGGCGGGACAGATGCTTTTAATTAAACTGGATATGTCTTGTGAGCCATGGAGTAATTTCTTGCGCAGGAAAGTAGGTAATGGTCGTTTCTAAGAAAGCAAGAGCCGTCTCCGTCCGTGTGGCTTCCCGCAGAAACACAGACATCTGCCGTCTGCCGTGGAGGGGTGAGGAGGCCGTGGCTTCGTTAGCAAGAGCGCAGGCTAATTGGCGGTACGTGTTGTGATGGAGGGAGGGGGTGTTTGGGTGATGCAGGCAGACCATCGCTTTCCCACAGAACTTGTCGAAGAAAGGAGGAAAAGGAGAGTCAGTTCATGATAGTTTAAAAATAAATAAATAAATAAATAATAATAATGTATGTCTTCATTGGATTAAATATTTTTAAAAATAATAATAAAAATTGAAAATATAAAATGTATAAAATAAAATTTAAAAAATGGTTTAAAGAATACGTTTTTAATTTATTCAATTTAATTGTGTTTAATTTAAAATGCTTCATGCATTTTCTGAGAACATTCTCTCTCTCTGATTAAACAAACACACACACACACACACACACACACACACCCAACACAAGTAATTCTACCAGAATTTACTCCATTATTAAGAAGCAGGAACAGAAACTATTGTGTACTATTTGGGTCTCCTATGATTTACTACTGATATAATTAACAGGAAAAAAAATCTTCGTATGTCCCCACTGAATTATATCTTTAAAAAAATTTATGAATTAAAGTATTTAAATTTTATTTTATTTTTTTTATAAAAATGGCAAAAATAAATTATTTTTAAAATAATGTATTGAATTATTTTAAATGCTTCAGTAATTTCCACACACACTAAATGACGCTACCAGAATTTACAAAATTATTAAAAAAGAAACCATTGCGTAGTGTTTGTATCTGCTATGATTTACTACAAATTTCAAATAAATGTCAAATAAATAATAATATTATATATTAAATTATAATATTATTAAAAAAATAAAAATTATTTAAAAATAAATAAATAATACAATTTAAAATCATTATTTTAATGATTCTAAATCCTTCATACATTATCTTAAAAAAAAATTCTGTTAGATAATTGTTTTTTTTCCCCCTACAAAAACAAACAAAGAGTTATTTGTAGTTCCCATTAGTCTTCCATTGTTCGCCAAAAAAAGAGAGTCCCTTCCAAAACACAAATACAAAAGTTTAGAGAAAGTAAAATCTGACGTGAACAGGACTGTTCTTTGAGAACGACCTCCATCAGTGTCTGTATTTCCTCCCTGGAAGCTCCTGCTCCACCTGAACATGCAGAAGAATTCCTCCTTGTCCCTCCCAACCCCCCATTAGACGCACACACATCCCTTCCTCCAACAACTTTTATGTTCCCATTATTTGGCCTCCTCATACCAGCAAGCAACCATCTGTACGACAACATCCAAGTCAAACATGTGCTGCTAATGTTCTGAACACAAGAGCTGATTCGGAAACATCTTTCTGAATGAGTATGCAAAAACATCCTGGCGCTGGAGTTACAAACCTCATTTAAAGCGAGTGTCTTAAAGAGCAGTTACAGTGGTTTGGAGTTTCTGTTTCCATCAGTGTCACTGCTAATGACTGCTAACGCAAACCAGACTGTGACGTTTCTGGAGACGCATGTCTTTGAGCAAAAATGCAAAAAAAGGAAATGTGTTACAAAACTAAGTAGGTTACTATTCTGGTTTCATCTAGGAGAGATTCTCTGAAATATATATAAATAGGATTCAGGATTCAAGAAATAAAAGCATGACAGCAAACATCACTGCCAATTTAAACACAAAAATGCAACGCTGCGAGTGAGTAATATTGAGTTTATTCAAGCACAGCCACAGACAACAAATTTAGCATTAGCAAGTCAACATTTATGTGCTTGAGCTTTAGTTTGAGAATAGATTTGTTTTCTTTTTGTGCATATGTAAAGCTCTGCAGCTTGTAGTCATCTGGAAGCGTAGCATTTTCCTCTATTGCTAGCATGGGTCAACCAATCAAGGGTTGCAAGAAACCTAGATTTGACCTTAAACAAATAAGCTTCCCTTACGAAAAAGACGTTTATTCAAGTGTGCTATTAGTATACTTCTTTTAAACTAAAACATAGGAAAGTATACTTTTAGTCTACTTTTTATGTACTTCTCAGAAATGGGCTTTATGTACTTCTCAGAAATATACTTAAAATGACATTTAAGTATACTTGACTAAAATAAACTTGAAGTATACTACTTTTTGGTAAGGGTTTGCACATCTTAATAAGAATATTTGCATATATTAACAGTAATGTATGCAAAACGGGAACACAAGAGATGATGTTAGCTTAGCTTAGCAACACGGCTTCTGAGAGAGGCCTAATGCCTGTGGCTGTTTGGCTAATTAAATTTCATGCATATAAGCTGTTTTGTTACGGTATTGATTTGATAAATAATATGAAATATTAAGGTTAAGAGACTATTATTAACTAAATCTGGACCACTTAAAGGGATAGTTCACCTTCAGTTGCTGGTCCCCATTGAGTATGGGAAAAAAAACACTATGCAAGTCAATGGGGACCAACAACTGAAGGTGAACTATACCTTTAAGGGATAGTTCACCCAAAAATGGGAAATCTCTTATATTTTACTCACCCTCGTGTTGTTACAAACCTGTATGTGTTTCTTTCTTCTGCTAAACACAAAAGAATGTATTCTGTAGAATGTTGGTAACCAAACGTTTGATTGACTTCCATAGTATTTTTTTCCATAGTATGGAAGTCAATGGTTAAACTAATTGGTTATCAAGATTCTACAAAATATCTTCTTTTGAGATCAACAGCTGAAAGAAATTCAAACAGGTTTGAAACAACTTGAGATGAACTATTCCTTTAAAAGTAACGACTGATTTAAATGTTTACCTGTTTATGTAAATGTAATATTAAAACAAAACACTGAATCACTTAATTTCTTAAATATAACAATATTTAATAATAATATTTCAACTGTCATGCACTGAAAGTCACTGGATCACAACAACATTGGACCCCACTGACTTTCAATGCGTGGAAAAAAAATATATCTGATGCATTTTTCAGCAGAAGAAAGAAATTCAAACAAGTTTGGAACAACATGATGGTGAGTAAATGATGAAAAACATTTCATTTTTGGGTGATTAGTGGTTAGTGATTTGAACAAACCCTTAACCTGAATTAATAAACTTATCAAAGGGATTTTTGACTTGTCCTAGTAAGCAATGGTTTAGCCATCACCTAGAACACACTAGCACCGTTGCGCCGAATTTTGCATTGGACAAAATGTAACAATCTGCTAAAGATTTAATAAGAGAAAAAATTATGTAATGATTAAATGGAGCTGTATCAGAGTCTAGGCCTCATGTTTTTCTGCGTATGTTTTTAATTAAGTCAGTAGCCATGTTCAGAGTTGGGCTGCAGCCAGCGAAAACAAGCACGATGCATCCTCAGGACAAAGCTTCTTAAAGAGATGCAATATTTTTCCAGCACTTCCATGTAGGCATCTCATCACGGGATGTTCGAAGTGTGTGTTGATGTGGGTGTGTGCCTTTCTGCGTCCGCATTTCACACCGATCAACACCTTTCAGGTACAAGAGGAAGTTCTACCACCAACACCTAGAGCCGACCATCAAAGCAAGTCCATCAAAGTCGTCATGTCTCAACTTACAGCCTTGTGCAGGAAAAGAATCCGAGTAAGTGCAGGCGGTTACAGCCAACTGTGGGCGCGCGGCAAAGCCACACATCTGGTCCAACAGGTTCTGAGGGAGAAGCTCACACTTGCTCTACTGTCAATTCAGTTGCATGAGTCAGTCACTCAACGGAGACAAACACGCACACACACACACACCTGCGATTTCATTGCATACGAAAAATTGGGAGCGTTTGCTGTGAGAACGAGACAAGATAGGGGATAGTTTTGATAAAGAGATGCGATAGCTGCATCTGTATAGTGGTGCCATTTGAATCTTGAGGTTTAAACGAAGCGAGATCTACATGCTAACTTTACAAACAAAAGGCTATGAATAAACCGTTTCGCATCCGAACACATGGTGCATTAATAATAAAGCAGTACAGTAAATAAAAAAGAAAAACATTGGGTCAACATTCTTTCATGGCTTTGTTTGTCTTCTCAACAGTCCCGTGACTTCATTTGAAACCGCACTGCGAGTTTCACAATAGAGCATTTAAATATGAAAAGAGCGATGCGGAAACTCCACACACATTACTGTTGTCCTGTCACGCCAATTTGCGAGATAAGCATGGCTATGAAAAGAGGGGAACTGTCTGTTTCGAGCAAATGACTAGCACAAACATTGGAAGGGTAACACAGGTATAAGACAGATGTTCACAAATCCACTCTTCTTTTCTGAGGAAAGCCTTCACTTGACCTGCTTTCCCAATTTAGTGCAATGACGACCACTACTCTTTCTGTGAGCATTGCTGGCATTTATTTTAAAAAGGAATCTTCATACACATGAATTAGCCATGTTGACATGCCTCACTGGCAGGGCACGCGTGTAGTGAAGTGTCATAAATGGGAGTCTTGGTCGATGCAAATCAAGAGTGTTGAGTTTTTATTCCTACAGCTTTAAACCAATGTTACACATTTCTATAAAGAATATCGATCCCATAGCCTAACCACTATATGATAAAAAAAAACCTTTATAAAAGCTTAACACGTCTTTTTAAAAAGTGGAACCAAACACCATAATTGTACCAATATTTACAAATCCCATTAAATTACAACATAAATTAGAAAATATTTACATTTGGGGAAAGACAAATGGAACATTTAACTTCTAGTCTGACGTAAAGGCATCAAAAAGATGAACAACAAGGTTGTACGTTCAAACGAAACTGAACATGCACACACACCCAACCAATATTTGATATTTGATCATGTTAACTTAATCAAAGGTCTTTTTAATGGAAATTTACGCCAAATACGTCTCAAGCATTTCTTGTATAGTAAAATCCACTGATCGGTGGATAAAGGGTTGTTTAGTAATCATGTATTTCCATGCACACAAAACTCGTCACTCGTGCCAATAACACTCCCACAAAGAGAAGAACAATAACACTGCGTCCAATGAAGTCAAGTGTGGAACAAGTTATAATGTCTCAAACATAATCACATCCTTGGCAATCCATTAGGAGGTCAGCACCAAGGAGGAGGACAGGGAGAAACCAAACTTCCTCCTCCCAGATTGGTAGCGAAAGAAAACAATTAAAATCCACAACAACTCTTGAAATGGTGTCTTTGGGAAACTCAACAACTTCCTCTTTGCAGTTCCCCTCTGAGAGACAACTTCCTGAACACCGTCTGAATCGTCGCGGCCCCGCAGGGTTCACCCAATAAAGAACAGTCTCGACTAAGGCTAAGCATTGAAATGTGTTTGCGTCTTTGTGGAGGAGAAAGTGCTGGAAGACCAAGACGTGAACCAAGAGGGCTTCGAGTTTAAGCTTACTCTTGATGTGAGAAAACAAAGCAGAACGGAAACAGAATCAACAACTACAACAACGACGACGACGATGAAGAGTCAGATCTGGTAAAAAGGTAATTCCGCTACAAAAACGGTTATTGCATTCAAAATGGTCCAATCGAGTTTGACCTCAGCCTCACTTTCTGTGTTTGTCCATCTTGTCTACTTTGTTGGAGCTGTCGGAAGAGGCCTGCGAGGAATCTCCGGTCGAACTCACGTACATTTTGTCCACCTGCTTGAGCGCCTCGTTGAGGTAGTTTTGCAGCGAGGTCATGGCCGCACAGATGGCTGGAGAGCCGAAGCCATGCGTGATGAGGCTGAAGTGAGTCAGGCAGCTTTGAATCCCTGGCTCGAGAATGGGAGCCGGCCTAGAGTTTCCCAGAGGAGATCGGTCCTGAGTCAGCAAGTCGGTGAACTCCTTACAGATTTGCCTGAAAGATTAGATGACCAGTTAAAGTATTAAACCATAAAGCAGAGATTTCAGAAGCCTGTTCTGCTTAGGTGGAGACACCCTCAGAAGCAGGGGGACTCGTTTCCAGACTGATGACTGCTTAATGGCTCCATCAAAATGGGCTTGGCCACCCTAACCTTAATGCTTCAAGAGTTGGGATTCATATGAAATGGGATGGTTACTCACCTGGCTGCCAAGAGCATGGTTTTGCGAGAGTTGATCTCATTGCGTTCCACGTGCGGTCGGCCGAGGTACTCCGCGATGGCCTTAGCAGGAAACTCGGTCTCACAGACGTACCCAAAATCTCTCGCCAGGTGTACAGCCTCACCTGCAGACAGGATCAGATGAGAATCAGTTGACTCACGCAGCATATGACTGCACCGCAAATATGAGTCACCGTCGGATCCATCGGCTTGGAAATGACTCACAGAAAGAATCGTTTCCTCTCTAAGCTAAGATGAGTTCAGATGAATAGACTCTCTTTTGTGGATTGCGGTGGTCACACTGCATATCTTTAATGAGCCTTTGTAGCTCAAGGCGTCTAAGGGTCACCTAGACCCAACAGGCTCTTATTGATAGACTAGCACATTATTCACAGTGGTCGTCTTTAAGGTCAGTCTCTCCTCTTGGCTAGCGAGCATGTGATAACAAGCCCTAATTCAGCTTTGAAGGTCTGTAAATAACTACGCCTTCTAGTCATGTTCCTGCTTCAGACCCATGCTCCCATTAGGGGTGAGAATGGTGACATTAAAAGAGAAAGCTAAAAGTATTCTGCATCGCTCCTGGTGCTAGTTAACTCGTGATCTTTGCGCTAATGTCTCTGTGACTCATTGGTTAGCTATACTCATGCGAAAAGGTGGACATGGAATGTCAAGAATTTACAGATTGCCAATACATGAGTAGAGCTAACATTTACGGCCCTTGCATGTGATCGCAAAGTCTTTTGGCTTTGTATTGAACTATTAATAGTTCTCTAGATGAGAAATTTAGACTAAATTTAGACGCTAGACTTCTGACAGAACAAAAAGTGACCTGGTAACAAGATCACGACATTCGAACCTCAAAAAATCAAGCCAAAGCATTTGTTTAGCATTTTGCACAGTGAGGATCGATTAAACTTTCCGTATTGTTGGGGGTCATTTAAACCAATTTAGACAGATTTAATGCAATTTAAGACTAGGAGACTTTAAAAATCTGAACAGATTTCATCATACACCATGTGATTTTCTGTCAATTCCGACTGCTTTTCGGCATCTACCATTGACTTGTTCAGACTACAAATCGGGGCAAAAGTCGTGTTGTGTATTCCAGCTTTTAACACCCACTTTTCAGTGTAGAACTTAATGAAATCCTCCACAGATTTTGTTGTTGCAATGACTGAAATATGCTAAACCTCTGCCATGTGGCTGGTTTTACAGTAACAATAGTGAAAATTTGACTGCCATAAAGCGCTTACCTTCCACCAGAGCAGTCAGTAAGGTGACGTTAGCAGCCTTTCTGCGACCCGCCGGCAAGTTCAGCCCAATTTTATCCAGTTTTTCCCTCAAGGATCGGCCGCCGTTCTTTGACTTTGCCCTTAATAATAAAATTAACAGTGAGTGTCATTAGTGACCTTTTGCTAAACCTGCCAATGCTAGGTTAGAATCTGTTGCCATCTGTCATATTATCAGACGAGCTTTTGTACGTTTCCTAGAAAACCCAGATGGACTTGCACAGCTTTTTTTTCCACTTTTCCAAATCTTTAAACATTTAGCATGAGCACATTTTACAGAAAACTACACTTTTTACTGAAAATCTCCAATTAATTCCAACAACATGTTCCGAGCGAACAGCAGTAACCAGGAGAGCAGAGCTTAACAAAGGCTTAATTATTGCAGGTGAAACACATGGATTTTATTTGTTTTGTTTGTGTTATATGACTTAAAGGCCAATATGGAAACAGGGTTTGGGCCCAGATTCACAAAGATAAACAGGCTCATGAAATAAAATGATGTCACAGATTAAGTGTTTAAAATGCATTGCAACAAAAACGCATACGAGCGCAGACAAAATCCCCACTTGCTGTTTGGGCCTCTATGACTAGAGCTGTGGCCTGGCATCACCCTTCACATGTGGGGTAAGGGATTGTTAGCAGGAGGCATGAGTAAGTGCCCCCTTTTTCCATCCGACACTACCCCCTCCCAGCGATTGTGCTATATGACCTACTTAACGAATATCAGTGCGTTTGCGTCAGACACATGGGAACAGAAAAATATTCCCACTAATAAGAGGCAATGAGATTAGATTGTGTGTTTGGTGACATCATTCCCCCCAACATTGCACATGCTGGCATATGGGGTCAAAGGGTCAAACAGCAACATCTCATCAATACGTACACAAATGGAACTTGATGGTACCAAACATGAACTTGCAAAGATTGATAAGCACACACATTTAACACTTTGTTTCCACTGACCTGTAAATGCATCTCGCAAAAACATGTCCAGGTTGCATTTCAACCAAAAATCAAGAGACAAAACATAAGATTTTACATTTAGCTCAAATAAAAATAAGCTTTTTTTAAGCTTTTTTTAAGCATAATTTTCATGACAATTAAGCACATTTTGAGGGGTTTTACCATTCTCATTATTCTCAATAGTGATTCTCATTAGATTTATTTTTCACTTGTACAGACGTTTTGTTTATTACAGTAAAATGACTAATAAATCATTTTTTTACAATTAAAATCAGCATAAATTAAAAACTCTTAGACTATCATAATATATACATATTTTATTCATCTATATTTAATTTCACATTATTTTTGTTCATTATAGCAATGAAAATTGGTGAAAATGTGTGTAATTGTTTTGAAAATGATGTCACATTAGTATTTTTCCAGTATATTTAAAATAGGCTTTAGATTTGGGGTGAAATATGACCTGGTTTCATGATATTCTTCCACCAACCTTTTTATTTGCTCAAGTCTTACACGTAAATAATTAATAGTACACTGTAATAAATGATATTTTTGAAGTTGTAAATAGAATAAAGATTATTGGAGTAGGTTTTAAAAGAAAACACCATTTCAGTTATTCTACTTCAAAATTGCACATTTAATTCAATGTGTTACTTGCCGTTTCTTTGTAACTGTTTGTGAAATTTACTAGCAGCTTCTGAATGAAAATTGTTTGTACTGTACATCAATTTTTTTCAGTGCATTTATATTGCCATATTAATAGATTTTCACCTGCGTAATACTCCTCCGAGCAGGGATGCATTTAGACACTCCGGCGGGGACAAGCGTCTCTGAACTTCTGCCACAGTTACTTTGTACTTGGAAGTGGAGCTGAGAAGAGAGAGTCGACCAGGAACAGAACAGAAGACCTCAGTGGGATTTGACACCATTCCCAGCAGCAACTCTTTCTGAAAGGGAATCCCAAACGGACTTCCCTTCGACAGGGACATTGGACCTGGAGATGAGAAATATATCGGTCAACCAAACAGCTCCAGATACACAGGTGAGAAAATAAAACTGTCTGTTTCAACACAATTGAGCATCAACTTTGTCTCAGATGTTTCACTGAAAATACTTTAGGGCATATAAAAACAGAGACAAATAACATACTTTACCACTACAGAGCTATATAATAATTGTGCATAACAGCTCAAATCATTAGATCTTGGGAGAATTTGATGAGAAATGTTTGAGTTCATATTAAGCTTTGATTTTGATTGCACATTTTTATTTTATTTTTTATTTTTTTTAAACAAGGAACAAGTTGAACTGACTGTAAGGAAAAAAACACAAGGTGTTCAGATTTTGTTTAAAAAAAGAGTGAATATTACCTGTACAAAGTGGAAGCTGAGATGGTTTAGATGAAAACGGAATAAATTCAAGCCAAACATGTGACAGAAATTTTAATATGAAGAACCAGAATGGGACAGAGCAGTCATCCATGCTATAATCATGTCGACTAAAATATTGGCATAGACATTAATTCAGCACTTTGGTGACTCGAAAGAAAATCTAAATTACTGACTGACTAAAATACATGCCAGAATCTGTCAGTCTACTCTTGACCACAACATAATGCAGTAGCTGCAAACGAACACACATCTAATTACACTGCAGGAAATGGTAAAGACCACCAAACAATATCAAAAATATAGACTCTGAAATTGATTTTTTGCTGCCAAACATGTTGCACTCAAATGTGATCTTTCATGCATCTTCAACTCTCCTCCTCAACATTTAGATTTTATTTGACAGCTTTGAATCTCAGAAAAAAAGAGCGAAACTAGAACTGGTTCAGTGGTTCTTAACTGATGGGTTGCAAACCTGTTCTGCTATTATAAAATGCAACTAAATGTGTGATCACACATAGTTATAACAGCAAAATAAATAGGAATATCAACATTTTATTTTTTTACGATGGAAAGGTTATGGGGTCCAATTACAGTCATGCATTTGTAACTTAGCTTGTCAAATTAAACAGATGTCAAAATGCATGCATTCAACCTCACAAACCATGAACAAAACTATACAAAGTAAAAGAAAGTTACTAAATTGTTTTAAACAAACATTGTAATGCTACTCCGTTGCAAATGTAAAGACATTCTTGTTTACTTTTGCATGCTACACAGTTTTAGTACTGAATAGGGTTGATGTTATGTCCCGAAGGGTCCAAAAGCAAAGCCAACCGGATACAGACCACTCATTTCAGCAGCTAGTGATCGCACAAAACAAACAGACATTCAAAACTATCTTTCGGTTTTGCTTATTTAAGACGATTTCATGTCACAGCATATGACTGAACAAAATACCCATGCATGTTTAAAAGCAGCCACACCCCAACTACAGTTGATTCTTGTCTCCTTGTGCGTGTATAGTGGGGCAGAATTGCGTTCTGACAGTGCTGTTTCAAAAGACTAAAAAGCAGGCCTAGGCCTCCTCTCTCTGAGCAAACACACCATTTTAAGGATTGCCCAATATCTACAACTTTGGCTAGTCTGCCATTTTGAGAGGAATCCTTTCTTTCTCCATTCATGCTGACAGAGAGGCAGAATGCTCCGCGGATCAATGCCAGATTAGTTAAATGGACCACATGACCAAAAGGATTAGTGATATATGTATGAACCAGCACCACCTCAACTCCGCCCACCTAAACCGTTGGCTCGGACAAGCTGAAATCTGGAGCCTGACTTTGTTTTTTCCACATAAACAGCAAAGGTGCAAGATTTTAGTCTTTAACACGCTTATAAATGTATCAACGCAAGTGCATCGCATAAGTTTAATGCAAATGCAAAACGATTCAACTTGAAAGAATCATGATATATTACAGTTGTAGAACACGATCTTATTTGATTCAAAACACTTCACAAAATAATGGAAAGTTAACTAATTTAGGGAAGTCCTGAAATGCTACACTTCATATAAAATAGTTTTAAATGGCATTTTATGATGCTTAGTCTTCGTAATTGTAATGCATAATGATGAGCTCATATTATTTGAGAAACTACAAATAAATATGAAATTATTATAATTTTATTTTGATTATTATTAAATATATTAAACAAAAAAAAAAATAATAATGCTATTGTACTATAATTAAAAATATATATAATTATAATTATAAAATTTTAAAAAAGAGTAATAATAATTGTATTTATTTATATTTTTATGTAAAATTGCAATACTAACATTGACGTCTTTCCCATATAAATTTGAATCTAAAAACTACCCAAAGATATATTTATATTAGAAAACAGAAATGCAACCAACCTTTTTTGATGACTGTGTGATCAGGAATTACAATACTGTGATCACCTTCGTGCTGCAAGAAATAACCAGGAAATGCATCACTCTCCACTTAATCCCAAATAAATAATTATGAAATCATTAATCATATCAACTCACCTGAACATCATCCAATCCGTGGCCTATATCGTGCAAACCGATGTTATCACCTATCGAATCGATTCCATGGATGTGTGGAGGCAGCAGCTCCGGTCTCCTAAAACCGTCCCGCCGCATCCCGGACGAGCCCCCTTCCAGGCCCAGAAGGGGACTGGCGAGTCCGCCCCGGCCGTGGGACCCGATGGCCTCTTGACCGTGCCGTCCGGGCCATGACTGTTGCTGATTAGATGCTGCAGAATGGTGTATTGAGTTGATATTAAACGGGTCGCCCAGGTGAGAGTACGGGTCGCTGGGTTGGGTGTACGGCAGAGGCTGGTAAGGGGGAGGGAAGTACGGCGGCTGGAAGTCTGAGCTGGCGGTGTGCGAGAGGGACGGTGGCGGGCTGTAGAGGTGCTGGCTCACCGCGGCAATGTGAGGTAATCGGGGGTTTCCATTGCTGCTAACATCATGTCTTTCCTGCTGAAATAGAGAGTGTGTCACATTAAAACCACACTAAAATGAGTTTCTTAGATTTTTGCCACATGCTGATGACATGAATGCCTTTGGAGAAAAAGCATCTGACTAATGCATAAGTATAAATGCTTAAATTTGGCGAACAAGCAATTAATATTTGAGAAAAATAAAAACGGAAAATGGAAAAATCCTGCTTTTTTCCTGAACATGGTACAATTCTCACAGATAGTTAGCAATCCTGCAATCATAAACATTTTTATGCAAATTAAAAACTGAGCTTTGCATGTTCTTTATTTTATCATGCAAAATTAAATGCAAGCTCAAAAATCTTAGAATAAAATTAAAAAGATGCAGTTGTTGGCTTAAAAATGTATTTCTACCCGATTAAAGCCTTAAATGCACTTTCGTTCATTTAACTCTATGTATTCAGTCACATCGAATGCATTTGGAGTGTTCATTTCGATGTTATCATATGCAACGCGTATGTAAGGTTACCAAACCAAATATTTTTGCAGTCATTAGTTCTCTTTCTAATTCAACATCAACAGCTCGTCTTTTGAGTCGGTGTTCAGCTCTCGAGTGGACTGTATAGTGTGCATTCATGGCTTCTATTGTCTGGCAAAGTTGCTTGGAGAGTTACTGTCACCAGAGACACATGAATCACAATGAGCGACGGGCCATTTCTAGACAGCTTAATTGAGACCACACGAATTACACTTGAGAGTTTTCACTCACATTAATACTGGAAACCGATACGCGCTAGAATATTGCGTCCAAAAAAAACGAAAAGCAAATTCATTTTTTTTTTTTTTTTTTGGAATCTCATGTCCATGTGTCCAAAATGATTCTTTGTTTTTGTGTAGAATGCAGATTTGGAATGCCATCATTGATTCTCATTGTAAAGATGCAGTCTAATCTGTATGAAAATCAAAACTGTGCAATTAAAATATGTGCAATAATTGCGTCTCGAATTAATTCATTATTATTGTTATTACTATTATTCATTTAGTATAATTAGCTACTTTATTATTATTATTATTACCTGCTCGACTAATTATAACTATACATATATTTAAGCAAATTCTTTATGAAATGACTATACTAAATTTACATTAAGTAAAATATTGTTCACATCTACTATTTAAACGAACGCATTTTGGTCACCACATACAGTTTTTTTCTTTGCGCAAGATCAAATTTAAAATATCTATTTTTTAAATAAATAAATAAAAGCCTAAAACATATAGGTTTCTTACTATAAGAACGAAACATCGTACATTAAGCTGCAAGTGCATCTAGTTAACTTCCCAGAACTTACTTTTCATAATATTTGGAAATAGAACAATGCGAATTTCCATATTTGAAATAAAAAGCAGACAGTGCATTTGTTTAATTCTCTAATAGAATCTGCCCTTCGACCAGACGTCTGCGCTTCGGTTCGCTTCTCCTCTTACCTCGCAGTCATCTTCATACTTCACGTTATCAGCTAATTTCCACAACATGTTGTCTTTGCCGCGCGAGGATCTCAGATGTGTGTATCTGTGCTGATGTTTGCTTGCGGTCTAGAATAGAATCCAGAGAGTCCGGCGCGCGCCGCGCAGAAGTGAAGCATCAACTCAGTGTTGAAGGAGGAGAACGAATGAAGAGAAACGAATTCGAGGGTTCCGGTCCAAACAGACTCCCTCTGACGGACAACAGAGCGGCTCAGTGTCGACTCACTGATTCTCTTTGGACTCTCACTACTATATTTGCATGAGGCAGCGGTGGGCGGTGACCTGCTGCGCGCTGGCTACGTCAGAGCGAAGAACCTGCTGCTGATTGGCTACTGTCAGAAAGACAGACCAATCGCAGAACTGTCCGTCTGTTCGGAGGGCAAATTAATCCTGGACGAAAAGTTGCGATGTTTTGCCATTTACTGAAACAAACTCTACAAACAAAGCATTGTAAGCCTATGTGCAGTTTTAATTAAAACGAAATGTTATTTACTCAATTATAATAACATATAGAACGATTAATGGAACTATAAAAGGATAGACAAAACGATAAAACGAAGAACGATAGATAGATTTTGATTGAATGATTGTTAGGTGGAGTGCAAATATTGGACAAACGAAAAGATATTCATGTTATTTTTTCCACTCAATTTTTATGCTCATTATACACTTTGTAAAGACAACAAACGCATTAAATTAGGGGGAAAATGCAAAATAAAAACGTTTTCATTAATGATTTTGGACTTTACAGATCAACTGTATATTTTAATTTAATTGTGTTATTTTTTAAACGTTCTTAATTTATAATAGAAAATTAATTTTAAAAACGAAATATAATAGGCTAATAATAATAATGATGGTAATATTAATAGTAGCCTAATAATAATAATAAATGCAAAATATTTTAAAGTGGAAAATGTCTGCATTAGAGATTTGAAAATCCGTACGCAAAAAGATAGCAAGAGAGAAAAAAACAAAAACAAAAACAAAAAAAGACGAAAGAAAGACTTAATCCCGGTTTAGACTCGCCTGCGTGTTAATGCAGGTGGATTAACTGTATTTGTGGGTCAAAGCGCCTGCGGCTCGAGCGGGACTGTGATAAATGAAGCGCACGAGCTGGTTTGATTCCTCTGCAATCTGAATGAAGTTGCTGTCAGAGTCTACTTTCACACACTCAGACTCTACTGTAACCCCGAGGGAGAAACATCTGCTTATGTAACCTGCTGAAAGCACAAGCAAAACATCCACCTAGGGCAATAATAAAATGCATGAATGCGTGAATTGTCGTAAGACAATCATTATTTACCTATAGGCCTAACCTGGAGAGTCTGTAACATTCTCATTTTGAGTCGTTTGTGCAAAACGGAATCAGTTCGAATGATTTAATAACTGACTGATAAATCATCAATATGAGATCTTAATTGTGAGCAGTGACTGTCAAGTCAAGTCACCTTTATTTATATAGCGCTTTTAACAATACAGATTGTGTCAAAGCAACTGTACAGCATTAATTAGGAAAATAGTGCATCAATAATGCAAAATGACATTTACCGTGGTGTTTCATTTCACCTCAATAATAAGTCAACGAAATCAGCAAATAAGCATATAGTAGGATGTAATAATTTATTGAATTAAATTTTTGTAATAATTATAAATAAGTTAGTAAAAAAATCGTAATAATTGGACGAATTATTTGGTCTCTTTAAAAATAAATAAATAATTTCAAGTCAACAATCCCTGATCATACAAGTTCATGATGCGCTGAAACAATAAGGCCTACAAAGTATGAAAAAATACAATTAAAAATATAATATGCATGCTGTGTTTAATTATTTATTTAATAACACATAACAATTGTTTGTGATATGTGTCGTTTCTTATTAGTGTGACTATAGGAAAACCAGAGATGGTTGTAACTCTCTTTGATTTAAAGTCTGTAGCTCTGTGTTTTGTTTTGTTTTCATTCTACTTTAATATATGTTCTCGCATTTATGCTATAAATTGAGAAATGTACAACTTGCGCTTAAACTGTATAAAAAATAAATGCCAAAAAAGCTCTGTTGTTACAACATAACAGTAACAGAATATGGGTTGTAACATTAAGATGAAAAAAAGGGGTGAAAAGGAGAAATCAAATCAGTTAAAATTTGTACATGAATTATTTTATTAAACTGACTTTAGAATTATTGTTAAACAATCCATTATTAACCACGACCGCATTTAAGCAATTGGATGAATTAAAACGCACGAAAAGATCTTATTTTAAAACATCAACAGTTACATAATACAGTAACAGGCTAACAATTAAAAATGTGTTTGCGTACATGTATAACATCTAAACGCATGTTTAGCCAATACAAAAACACTGGAAGCATCATCGTCTGATCAGACATGACATTTTTAGCTTTTTTTTCATAGGTAGAAGTTGAATAGATCAAATTAAAGAAGAGAATCTGATGAATCAGATGCACGGGTTGTCATTTAACACTATTAACATCACCACAAATCAAATTATAACCAAGGAGTAAAATGTGGATTTTTTTATTAGTTTTTGGAAACCCTGTAAACGCTTTATGATTTTTACAGAGACTTGTGACCTCACGTGGTACTGATTTCAGTAGCTCATTTCTAATTGGTTGAATTGTTGGGTGTTGAAATACTCCCAACATTTCTGTTCTGGTTCTGCAAATTTGACAGTGTGATAAAGCGCGTGTTTTTCCTCCATGAAGGCGTCTGCTAAATTCATTCATTCTAATAAAACTGCTATGTCTTACTGTTGAGTGTTCAGATAGGTAAGTTTCACACCTGAAGAAATAAAAGCTCTGCAATTTGGCAATTACTTATTATTGTTTTATTATTATTATTGTTAATGGCTGTTGTATGCATAGGCTTTATAGTTCCTCTTGGCATAAATATAGCAGCAATAAGAATTGAATGGAAACGTACCCGCCAGTCCAGCCTCTCCAGCATCGACATCTGCTTTAACTGTTCAGTTCCCCTGTGCAGCAGCCAATGTTCGAATCACACGCGCTCCGCCGCTCATACACCTGGATGCGCAGGGCAGGCACAGCGCATGCGCGGACTCTCAAAAACACCTGAACGGGGGCCGCAGCATTCCGATCGATGAGGATGATTAGTCATCACATCAGCTCTGTGGAGCAACACGCTATTGCAACAACGGCGCTTTAAATAAAGAAACGTCCATATGGTAATTAAAAAAATCAAGACAAGTCAGGACGATCTAAAGAATTCACATATTTAGACTTTTCCAATCGTTCGTTTTAATTTAAGAGAGACTGTACTAATTAGGATTTTTGAGAGCTAAGACTTTTCCATTCAAATCCATGTGAGTGTGTGACTTACATTTGAAGCTATATTTCAAAATTACCTAATATTTCCATGTTTTCTATGACAGTGGGTACCTTGAATATGTTATTAAGTGACAGACCTACGGGAAAAGGATTGGGGGGGGGG
>NW_015633542.1:819786-839184 GCF_001515625.1 Sinocyclocheilus rhinocerous
GAACTTACAATTTTTTTTTGAAGATTTATTTTCATCTGCAATACTTTCTTAAATTATTTTAAAGATTTTAAGTAAAACAATTAAGTATGCCTAATAAGTAATAACCTTGAAATTCTGCTACAGTGACTTTTAAGGTTGACATTCCAAGCATGTATTTCTCACGCACTCAGGAATTAAGACACATACCTGAAAATGTAGAGTCTGGATTTTATTTATGCACCTGTCAGATGAACATAACCGACTACATTATGGGGAACTGCAAAAAGTCAAGAAACCTACAACTACATCAGATCTAAAACTGTTTGAGTGGGGCAGCGCTCATTCGTAGACATCTACTGCCGCGCTGTGGACAAAAGCAGTATTGAGGATCATTCCTAACAAATATCCATCAACAGTGCATGATTTCTCCCAGATCGGACTTTTACTGTGTTCACAAATAATGCATGTTTAAAAGCACACCGCATAACTACTGTAGCTAGCAAGTTAGTTCTGTGATACCCTAACAAGAAATGCTCAATAATTACAACAGTGCTTCAGGAACACGATTTTATGCTTCTGTGGAGGAAAACATACAAAGATATCAGCCTTTAAATTTGTTTATACTGCAATAGAGTTCATGTTTAAACCTTAATAAAGCATTTTAAGACAAGATACTGCTGCAAAGCAGAATCCAGTCAAAAAATGATAATGGAAAATACATTTAACACTCAAGCCAACATGAGTTTACTGAAAATGAACACTTAAGCATGCAACTAAATTAAGATAATCTTATAAAGGTAAATAAAAATGCAACGGTGAAAAAGAAACAGGTTAAAACAATGCATCAATCCACCAGCCAGAATTCTGCTCCTCCAAAAGCCAGACCACTAGAGAGTGAGCTTCACTAGGAAGAACGCACTCAAAAGTGGTAAGGCGTGTGTGTGACCCAGTTGGATATCTGGTCTTTGGTACGTTTGGCCGAGCTGTGGGAGGTGAAGAGTGACTTGTAGGTCTCAGATTTGTCCTTCATGTCCTGGATCGATCTCTTACTGCCAATGACGGGTCCCGGGGGGGCCTTTAATGTCTTAGAGCACTCGCCGGATGTGGACGGTCCTGGAGCTGAGAAGAAAAAAAAAAAAGACAAGACACTGGCGTGATCGAACCGGATGCATGACTTCTCCTAGGGCAGACTGATCTTTAACATCCATTCTTAAAGGAATAGTTCAACCAAAATTTACAATTTTCTGAAAATGTTTGTTTCTTCATCAGAGCAGATTTGGAGAAATGTAGCATTGCATCAGTGTCTCAGCAATGGATGCTCTGCAGTGAATGGGTGCCGTCAGAATGAGAGTCCAAACAGCTGATAAAAACATCACAATAATCCACAAGTAATCCACAGCACTCCAGTCCATCAGTTAACATCTGGAGAAGACAAAAGCTGAAACAAATCCAGCATTAAGACGTTTTAACTTCAAACCACTGCTTCCAGATAAAATACTCCATACATCATAATGCTTTTTCCAGTGAAAAAGTCATCTGGTCTGAATCAGGAGAGAAATCTGCACAGATCAAGCACCGTTTACGAGCTAAAACTGTCCAAAACAGCTCTAAACAAATATGTGTGTGGATTTTGATGTGAGAGACAACAGGAGATGGACTTTTTCACTGGAGGAAGCGTTATTATGGATTATGGACTCATATTTTGGCCAGAGGCAATGGTTTAAAGTTAAAACGTTTTGTTTCTAACAAACACACAGCTTTTCACTTCACAAGTCATTTAAATGTTTAGTTTTGAAATGTTGTTGTATGCATTTGTCATTTTTATTTAATTTCTTTTATTTTCTTAAATGTGTATATATATAGTATTTATAGAGTTTTAGCTTTTAGTTTTGATTACTTTTTCTTATTTGTAAGTCGCTTTGGATAAAAGCGTCTGCTAAATGACAAAGTAAAAGTAAAAGTAAAGTAAAAGAACATGAGTTCACTTGCTCTGCTGCCATCTACTGTCGGAATGAAATACTACCATAAACTGCTTACAACATACTGCACAGTATGCATACAGCCTACCATTTAAAAACACTATGTGAACCAGTATGCAATGACTGTTTCACATGACCTGACCATGTTGCATAATCTCAGCAATTAATGCAGCAGTACACAGATTTCCAAGAGCAGTTTCCTTTGCTTCTCTACAAAATGATGATGAAATACATCGCAACCACAGACTATGCATGGGTGAAAACAACACTGATATGATTGTGCTTTCAAAAGCATTCACATATAGTTCAATTTCACATGTAAATCTAGCCCTTCTGTACTCTGGCATGCTGGGATACCTGAATCACTGCGGCTTGCACTGCTGCCCTCTCCATTCACTGATGTAGATTTAGTCTCTGAGGTGTCACAGCTTCCTGCCATTACAAGAGAAAAGGAAAACAATATATTTAGTAGTTGTACTAGTTTAATAAAGTACTACAATTAGTTGTTCAACCATTATTGGGAAGTTCAAACCGGTGTTATTTATTTTACGATCACTGAGATACTAATTATTTAAATTAGTTTTTAATTTTATAATTTGTTTTCATTTTAATTTTAAAATTGAAGTTGTTAATGTCTATATAGTCTGTATTAATTGTAATTTTTATTTATAAATCAAAAGTTAAATTTTTTAATATTTCATTTTGTTAATTCTTTTTACATGCAGCTCACATTAAACGTTCAAAAAATGCATAACCATTTCAAAAGAAATGTATATGCTGAAATTTATATGAATTTACAAAAGCTTATTGACAATCCGGCTCATATCATGTAATGTTTAACAGCTCATTAGTTAATGTACAATCAAATAGCAAACATGAAACATGGCATTGCGCATTTATGAACGGCATTAAATGCAGTCAGTGTGGTTTCCCCATTTCTGTGGGCAAAACTAAGAGGTCTTCAGAGGAACATGTCTAAAGGTTGTGTGCCACTTCAAATGCACCAAAAACCCAGAAACGGTTTTATTTTTCTTTAAATGGTTCACTTCTGTAGATACAAGAAATTTGATGACAAAATCTATTTAAACATGATTAAAGGCAGGCAGTCTTTCCCTCTCTGAATGCATCTATGAAAGATTATGGATAATGACAGTTTCATTCCGGTTTTAATTCAATTTGTATTTATGTCAGTGTTTTGTCATAGTTTTGAATGAACTATGTCACCTCAGCTGATCTGTGATTATCTCACGGATAATCACATGTAAACTTTACTTAAGCCTGATTCATACTGAAGCAATACTAAAAGGGTAGACACAAACTTCAGTGAATATTGACATTTTGTCCTACATTGATAACGCCTGTCTGTCATTTCTACACAAAAGTTTACCTTTATTCCTCACACACTTTGAAATAAACATGAAAGGAATATTATGGGTTCAATAAAAAGTCAAATCTATCCACAGCATCGGTGATGTACTGCCAATTACCAATTAGACTTTATTTAAATCGTCCCTCAGTTTAATAAAAATGCACTTTCAATGGAGGCCTATGGGGGACTTTTGTGTGTGCGTAAATCATATTCAACATATCAGACGTTTTCATAGTGCTCAATTGCTTTTTTTCTTTAAAATGTCCCGTCTAGTGACTGACTCAAAAAGCAGACTTTCATCACAAGCTTTATATTAGACCAGCTACGCATTTGTGAATCGGTTACATCTTTAATTACGAGTTCATTATAATCTAACACTGTTTGATATGAAACAAAAAAAAAAGCTGTGCCATTACAGGTGTTATTGTGAGACTAGTGTGATTGAATTTCTTATTGAGCTTGTCTGTGTAAAGTCACTCTCAATCTTTCAACAAAGCTGTCTTGATGATGCAATGCCGGTAAAGCCGGTACAACTTTCACACAATATGTGCATAGGGACAGGGGCTGCTTACATACAGAATCATCCACCCACAGGAATTACGTCTGTAAGGCAAAACAAAACATTCCTTTACCTAGAAAAGTCTCCTAATCTCACTTTAGAGGACTCAACAGCTCAAACAGATTTAAAACAGAACCGAAGTGGATGTTGCTGTATAACAAGCCTTAAAATGGATAAAACAGCATCACAAAAGCAGCTCATTTGACTTATACACTATATTCCCAGTCTTATAATGGCAAGTCAGTTTTTCTGTGAAGAACAGAGCAAAATAAGTCATTATTCACCGGAAATCTTCCTCTCTTTCACAAGGTTATCGTTAACTAAAACTTAAAAAATATTTTTGTTAATTGAAATAAAGCTGAAATAAAATAAAAAAATAAAAGAAAATTAGAAATGTTGCCTTAGCAACTAACTAAATTTCAACCTGAAGCACTAAAATGACTAACTAGAAATTTAAAAGAAATAAATAAATAATATAAAACAATCAAAAACTAATAAAAATGGCAAAAGCAACTAATAAAATAGCTAAAAAAAAACTCAAAAAGTAAAAACCCGAAAATCTAAAACTAAAGCTAATTCATAATATGAATACAAACTATAATAGTGCATAAATAATACTAAAATAACACTGGTCTGTCGGAGCTCTAAAATCTCTCTCATGCTCACAATAAAAAAGGCATCTACAACACTGCATTGCTCAATATTTTACATCACAGAGATTTGGAGGCATTGAACCTTTGTGACTGTTTGTGACGCTCAGCAAAAGTTTGACAGCTTTGGCGAAGCACTGTTGAATATCGGTGAACGACAAAATGTATTTATTCATACTTTTACAGGAAACAGAAGCTCAAACTTCCTGCCTGAGTTCTCTATCTGTGTTCTACAGAGGAATGATATGACCCAAGTTTCATTCCTGGGTGAACTAGTGCTTTAATTTTAAGCTACGGATGAAGCATGTCACAAGAAATACTCACTGCACAATGATCAGAAACCTTAATGTGATTTATAATGCAAACCTTATATGTTACTGTACCTGTTGAATCCTGTGACTTGGAGACTTTAGTATCTTTGCTCTTCTTTGATTTCTGCCAAGAAAAAAAGAAAAATGCCTAACATGAAATGTGTTCTTAAAAACTAAAAACTAAAATATCGTGGAAGTGAAAAGAAAAGAAAGGAAGTGAAAACGGCTTTTGCTTATTCAGTATGGTCAGGGTGCATATTCATTTCCTTATCTCTTACAAATTACACTACGGTAATGGACTTTTCTTCTACTGGTAGTAAAGTTTTTATTCGTAGCTTCCATCCCACATCCCAAAGACCACTGCAATTCTACACCAGCAAGACATCAATTTACTTTCGCAGTTTTAGCCTTTGCTCGGCGCTCCTCCATGGCCTTCTGTAGCTTCTCCACCTCCTCTTTAGTCCCATTCAGCATCACAAGGTTGTCTTCTTGGAAAGGATCTCCACACTATTAAAAAAAACAAAAAAACACAATAACAAGAACGTGAAAATTAAAATGACTGAAAAATGTAATTAATTAAATGACTGATTTGCTTTGCTGGCAGTGAATGCAGTAAATCCCTGATCAATCCTGAGCATGCAAACTCTAAAATGAGGAATCATATGAAATACAAACACCAGAACGTCATGACCAGTCGAATGAAGAAAATCAGCGGCACATAACTGCATTCACTACTGCAGAAGGCGCAGATGTGCCCCGAGTGAGCCGAGAGACCACTCATTTTCTCCGCAGCTGGCTTTATTGTTAACAGACTAAGGCCGTGTCAAAGCGTTTTTTCTTGAGGCTAGCATACATAATAGTTTTCAATGGGAGTGCTGCGTTTTTTAAGATGACAGCAGCACAACAAAGCGCTAATAAATGATCAACTTTGGGCAAAACGCAGTTTTCAGTCAGCCGTCCAATCACAGTGGAGGAGGGGCGGAGCAAATAAACAGTGATGGGAAGATCGGATCACTTTACTGATTTTCTCGTTCAATCTCGTTCATCAAAATGAACAAATCTTTATTCAAGTAATTTCATTCATTTAAGTGGCTTTAAATGTTATAATTTGAACAGCCAAATCCCCCAAACTGATCCACCTACACAATCTTGATCATATTAAGAAGTCATTATAATGCAGTCAAACATAATTTACAGAGAACATAAATAATTACTTTACATTCCGAGTCTTTTGTTCATTTGTCACGTGACAGACGCAATGAACGAATCGTTCATGATTGACCCATCACTTGTACAGTACTACGCCTGAACGACAATGGAGAAGTTTATATTGATATGAAAAATAATGCATGCAACATTTCATTCGTGATGCGTCTGCCACATTACTTCAGCGGCTGTTCTGTATCACAGCAACCAAAGCACCTATAGCGCTCGCAAGCGTTCACAGCTAGGCTTTTTCAGAAGAGCGCCTGCCGCTTTCACCTGGCTAAACACACATGGATAAATGAATATTTGAATATTAGTTTTTATTAGCTCAAATATTCGAATGGAATATTTTTGAAAAATGGCCATCCCTAGGATCAAACAAGGCTTCAGAACTAGACTAGATAATACAGCTTCACTGTAACCTATATGCCTTTACAAAGGTTGAAACACCGAAAATTACAGTAAAACACAATCCTGTCCAGATGAAAGTGAAAAAGTATACTATACTTTGGCGAAAATGTTCACTACTAGTCAAGTTTAGACTCAATTATGACTATTTTCCACACTACACTGAAAAAAACTACTTGTAGAAACCATTTTCACTAAGAAATTGGTAATAAATTAGCACATTGTAACTTCAAAATTTTGTAGCAGAAAAACTGAAAAAAGTATTTTCTTGTTAAACATACTCTAATAATCTTTAACTTATTTAAAACTTAGGGAAACATTTTTTTTAGTGTAGTAAAGTCATCAAATCTATGATAATACACAATGGAAGTATAGGAAATATGATGTGACCACAAATGTAAAACAAACAAGCTTCGTTAAATGACAGAAAATAGTAGTTGAAATTACAAATTAACTAAAAAACTGTCTGAAAGCAAAGTGTCTAAACTCTTAATATGTTACAAAACAGGTCATAAAGCAGGTATGACGGCTTTGCCTGGAAAACAGAAAAAATGTTGCACCGATGATGAAGTTAACCGAAAGCCAAACACACACAATGACACAGGCATTCAGCAGCAGCTATTGTCCTGCGCACACAAGAGCACTAATCTCCCTCGATCATCAGCAAACGCACAGGCCACCGCCCCTCAGGCTCACTAGAGGGCAGTTCCCTTCTACCTCTGCGCTCAGGTGGGAAGAAACAAGGAGCTAATGCATCTGGAATCATATTTATCTGCAAAGCAGGCATCTGACGAAGAGATCAGGAGGTGGAGAGAGCAATCAGAGATGAAGATTATGAAGGTAAAGATGGAGAGAAACAAATCTGCAGCATCTACTCAGCAAACAATACCAAATCTGGTTGATGCTTTAAAGTTAACATGAAATCAAAATGCACAATTTCCTCAATGCACATTATTTCATATTAAAAGAAAAAAAAATTGCAATAAAAATGTTACATTTTGGTCTGTTGTTTACAAAAAGCTACTTTATATGGACCAGTGTTTCCCATTCATTAACTATACTAATCTGTCACGCCACAGTTTCATAATAAACCGAAGATATATTTATACTTCTCATATAACATAAAAGTTCTTTAACGTTGTGTTTCACGCCATTGCTTTGGCAAGTATCCGTCAAACGAATTAAAGGCAGAGTAAGTGATTTCTGGTAGCCAATGTTGACATTTGAAATCACCAAAACAAACTCTCTTGCAAGCATGGCCTAAAATTAACAGACGCGCACAGAGAAAATACTGTACAGGTACAGCAAGCTCACTGTTCGGAAGAAAAATATAAATATTGGGGTGGGGGTTTATATGAATATATTTCTGAAGGGAACTGACTTCACAAAAGCTTCGATGTCATTTTTCCCTTCTTATCACTGCCGATCCATAAGTGCCACCTGCTGTCAGAGAGTGAATTTGCGTTCTCATTCAGCCTGCCTGTTTTTGTTTCATGCAGGTTTTATCTTAGTATCTTTGTTTGTATCGTGAATAAAATGCAGTGGTTGGCACGCGCACAGAGAAAATACTGTACAGGTACAACAAGCTCACTGTTCGGAAGAAAAATATAAATATTGGGGTGGAGGTTTATATGAATATATTTCTGAAGGGAACTGACTTCACAAAAGCTTCGATGGCATTTTTCCCTTCTTATCACTGCCGAGGGTAAAATAATATACCTGAAAAAATAAATCATATTTATTTCACAGTGCAATTGTTTTACAATATATGGCTATTACTGTCATAGGAATAATAATATAAAATTATTATTATTATTTTAATCTAATTTGTTTGGCTTCCTAATTCACCAGTGAGACTGAGACACTATATCACAACTAAAAAGAGGGTTGAATGAATGAATGAATGAATGATGCATTTATATAGCGCTTTATTGTGTATTGCTGTACACCCAAAGCACTTTACAATCATGTTGGGGGGTCTCTCCTCAACCACCACCAGTGTGCTGCATCCACTTTGCACAAAGAACCTGTGTTGGAGCTCTTAATTTTGAACTCTCAAAGTGCACCAGATTTATGAAATTAACTTTAAAATGTACAAAATTTTCTTACAAGGGGGCATGCCCCCGGACCCCCCTAGAGGGATCGAGGAAAAATCCTGTGGGAAACACTGTGGACTGCTAAAATAGTTACTTTTACCAAGCTTTTTTTGTTATTTTTGAAGCTTGACCGTCTTTGTTCATATTTAAAATGCAAATGACTGAAAGAAATAACTAAATGATTACAGAATTTTCATTTCATTAATGAGGGCAACTATTCAATTAAGAATCACATCAACAAACTAATTCCCCACTGCAATGTATGAAAGCCATTCGTTAAGTACAGGACCATTATTAGTCAACTGTAAACTGAAACCATATAAAATCACTAACTGTAACTGAATGAACACATTTTAGATCTTATGATGCCCATTATTGTTTTTGCAACAAAAAAAAATAAATCAATTTTAGGTCTGTTCACATTAAATTCAATTTCCTTGTTCACATTCAAAATGCAAATGATCAAAATAAATGACTAAATTATGACAAAATTGACATATTTACACAATATAGCAACTATTTACTGTTTAAAAATATAATCAAGTCGATTTGAAATAAAAATGGACACGATTTACTGTCTTAATGCACATTTCTGATCTTATTGTGCACAACTTCTTCAATGCACATTAAAGCATATTTAAAAACATTTTTTGGTCTGTTATTTACACAAAGATACTATTCATGGACTGCGATTTATTTGAAGCTTGACCGTCCTTCTTCACATTCTAAAGTGATTACACGATGACAGAATTTTCATTTTTATGCATGACAACAACTATTTGTTTTGAAACTGAACCAGTTATTAACTAATTCCTACATTCCTGATCATATTGTGCATAAATTCCTCATTATTGAAAATTTAAAAAGCAAACTTGCTATACATGGACTGCTACATTTCCTAGATTGCCTTTGTGTTATTTCTGAAGCTTGACCTTATTCACATTCAAAATGCACATAGCAAAAGAAATGACTAAAGTATGACAGAATTAGCAAGTATTCATTTACAAATTTAACCAACTAATTCCCCACTGCCTCTGTGTATGAAAGGCATTCATTAAGACCAGAACCAATAAAACTGCTATAGTCAACCGTAAACCTGAAACTATATAAAAACATCTAACCAGTTCTGCTGAATACAACAGGTTACAGAACTGGTTAGACATTGTGCTAAAGATGAAAGGCCATGCTTCAAGACAATAAGATTCTCATGAGATAAGAGAGTTATAAAGCAAAAGAGGTGCAAATTGCAGCGTGAACTGGACCAATCGTTTTTCACCTCCTCACGCTCCTCCTCCCCATCTCTCATGGGGAGTGTTACGTAGCAGCTAAGCCCCACAGTCGCGGGAGGACCGCGCGCACAGTGGTCATAACAGCAACAACCGGCTCAGAGCAGTTTCACTCTCTCACAGAAAGGCAGACGCACTGATAGCAAGCGCTCGGTGGAGGATTTCTGCTCACGGAGGAGCCTTTTAGACAGAGGTCATGTGGATGTCAGTGCGTTTGTGAATGTTTAATCCCACTGCTCATTTACAGGAGTGGAGACGGCTTGAGCTGAAAGGTAAGCACACTCTGACTCATGGATTTATTGGGCTGCGTCTAATGCACTTGATGTTTATGCTTCAGAAAACCAAAACATGTGTAGGAGAGAGCCTGTAAAGAGATTTCATTTAGCTTTTTAACTACAAAAAAAATCCAATGTATAATGTATAAAGGCTGGTTATACACTATTAGTAGAAATACAGTTTTCAGCACAATGTTAGCGATACTAATCTGTTGCTCTTGAAGCCTGAGGTTTGACACATTTGTTATCTTAGCAGGTGCTTTTTAAGTTAATTTGCTATCTAACGACTACTGAGGCAGCTAGAAAATGAATCCTCTTTCAACACAAAACCATATAATGGCACTGAGATTGTATCACCAATGAAAGCATATGCACTAAAGCTCAGGAGGTTTTCTATTCAAAGTGCACTGTGATTTATAATTAACACCACTGTAGAGCTGGAATGAGTTTAAAGTTCAAGTTCATGTGCTGTTTAAATACCTCCTTAATCAATCAAGAGTCAAGACTTGACACAGACATCAATCAACCTTCCTAGATTGCAAAACTCTGTTTAAAAACCCTATATGCATTTGCTTTAGATAAAATTAATCAATCAGTTCATATGTGCAAATGTGTTTCAAACCTGCTTCCAGGGTCTAAAATTAAGTCAGATTTCCTACTAGCCATGAAACTGTATTTTATCTTGTTTTATGAAAAATATATTACAATGGAAAAATAGCTGCCTTTACCACAGAACTCAAACCATTGTGTAACACAAATCATCACATGTGAGCTCTGTCAAAAATGGCACCTGTCGCACATAAACATGAAAATGCATTGTGCTCATAATATATTTAAATGGTGAGGAATATTAAGTTTTCGTACAAGTTTTCATCAGTAAATGGTAATCCATCGCGATACTTTCTTCAACGATACTGAATCGATTCTAAACATGTCTTTTCCCTGCATGTGGCACGTGTGTGCTAAAGACAATCGTGGCGGACTTCATTGCACAGGATATACACTGTGAGACACGTGCACATTGCTTGACAGTGTGTGCTTCCACCCACCGTTATTTCAGTGTTTTACTGTAGATATGCTTCCATTAATGCCGTTTGGAATGCAGTATGTATTAGATGCACGAAACTCTGACAGACTTTCACGTGTGCTTTGTGTTTGTTGTCCTGAAGCTCGATCGCGGCTGTGGTTAAATGCACTTGCATCTCCGAATATACATGATATGTCTGATATGTGGAAATAGATCTGTGCATTAGTGTGAATGCAGCCTATTAAAGCTGCCACTGTCTATGATCTCATCAGTAATATCAAACAGCAATAATGCTGAGGAAAAAAGAAAAACCCATTAACTATGATTGTCTGTAAACTTTTGGATACTTTAAGCCCTCTCAGATACAGATATCACTTGAAATTAGTGCTGGGCGGTATGACCAAAAATTTATATCACGGTATTTTTCCAAATTATACCGGTTTCACGGTACATGACGGTATTTTTTTTTTTTCATGCATGACCGGGTGTTAACCATATTTTCTACTGATTGAGAGAGGAAATACTGCAGTATATTGACTTAGAATGCCCTATTTTACTGTCATGATGAGTGAATATTGTCAAAAAATACCACACTAAATAGTTGCCTGCGTCTGAGTAACAAACTAAAAAAAAAAAATTTTAAAAAGTGCATGTGATATTAACAGACGAAACAATCAGTAAGCGACAGGTGCTAGGAAACGCTGTTTTGTACTCATTTATTGACGAGTCAGCTGCGTTGTTGTCTTTTCCCACCTTTATTACTTTATATTTGCTTGCATGTTTTGAAGCTATATTTAGTTGGTTAAATTCTTAACAATTGTTTTGATTTATTATTAATTTGTAATTATTTTTAAAAAGTAGCCTGCTTATATAATTTAATAAAAATGCACAAAATAAATTTGACATAAAATGTTTATGAAAATTGCCATCAGTTACCTGAGAAAAGGCCATACTATTGTTCTTAAAATTCATGATAATGCAATTCCTAATAAAGTTACCAGCTAACGAGTACACAAGGTGTCAGGTTAGACGCTTTCTTTAATCACTCTGTATAAAAGAACAACAGCAGTCAATATAGTATAATACAGCCATCAGTTATAATCAGCGATTACCATCAATGATGTTGATGCAAACATGCTCAAGAGGCTAAAATTGGCTAAAATGGCTAAAATTTGGTCAAGAGGGGAAATCTAGACAATTTTAATAATGCAAAATGTTGGCACCTCGCGGTGATCTATGAAACAGGGTGTTGATGATGCATTTCTCCAGAAATACACTCGCTTTCTCCTTAAAAGCATTAACCAAAACCACAGCATCCTGCCATATTAATCTATTTGCTGCATACATGAACATCTGTAAAACTTGCAACACTTCTATCACATGTAAGAAGGAACTGATGAAGAGCACAGCTCGCCGCCTTACTGTCTATATAGGGAGCATCCTATTTTAAAAAAGGAACCTTATAAGTGACTTATTTGAAACACTCTGCATACGGGTGATTCAGGGAAATTATAGATAACTAAAACCTTTAAAAAGGTACATTTACTAAACTACTTTTACTTTTTTAATAAAAATAACTAAAACTAAAATAAATAATAATAAAAACTACAGAGACAAATTAAAAAACACACAAAATTAAAAGAGAAAATATAAAAAATAAAAATGCAAAATATTAATAAAAAATTATAATAATATCTCAATGATAGTAAAATAATACTAAAATAATAAACAAATATACTTAGCAAAATAATTAGTTAAATCATTGTTTTATCAATGCATTTCAAAAGTATATTTAAAGTATATTTTCAAGTGATATGTATAATTCAAGTATACTCAAAAATGTTTATTGCTTCATTCCCTATCTTTGATAAATTTTTTGCTTGTCGCAAAACACCCTAACATTAAGCCAACATATTTCACTGCGACATACTCAAACTCAGTCACACCTTCATACAGTTCTGTCATCCATAAGTACTTCTTAAAATCGCATTGCAACATTTTTACAATCCTCTGCATGCCTTTAAACTAGAACTGATTTGATAGCGATATCTTAAACTCGAGCTAAATTGTAACTAACAGATCACATACTTTGTGATGTTGATAGAACGGTGTGCGCTTTTCATTCTTTAAGGTGACGATGGACAATGTCAGCATGTTGTATAAACCCTTGAGGGTTCATTAAATGACTTAACAAAACTGATCTCCAAAGCTCATTTGTGTCCAGCAACTGGGACCTCCAGCAGTGAACGCAACTCTATGGGGTGCTATTAAAAGGAAACCCAAGGGTTGCTGCGCTTAGAAAAGAGTGACACAACAGAGTAACATCCAGGTGGGAAAAGACGTTTGTACCCTTATAGAGATGTGAAGGCAATCGTTGCCAATGTCAAAGGGTGTGATGGAGACCACACCATTATGCGTCATTATGAGAGTCAAAAAATGCTCCTGAGTAATAGAGACGCCCCATTCAAAAATACTGCAGATGTTTATCCATGTACGTAATGATATGATCACTTCTATCCATGACTTCACAACACAGCTAAGATGGAGCCACCCAAAACATGTGCTCTAAAACGGCTCTGGAGTTTAATGTAATGACATGATCCACCTTCATGTCATTGATCAAAAAATAAATAAATAAATGCAAAACATAATCATTTAGAAATTATTATAAGTATTTCAAACATCTAGATGTGTAGATGTTTATTAGCTTAAATTAAGTTTGAAATGAGCTAAAATAAAATAACAATAAACAATACTTTTACAGCACTCATTAATACTAGTTAATGTTAACTTCTACATATATTAGTAACATTATATTTGTATAAATTAAAATAATACATTGTATTTTGAATGTACATGACATAATATTGAATTAACAAATTAATGTTAACCTAGATTAATAAATGCTGTAAAAAAAAATGCTGTAAACTAGTTTATTACTAGTGCATGATATCTAATGCATTAACTACTGTTAATATTTATTTTATTTATTATTGTAAAGTGTTACACTTAATGTCTAATTAATGATTGTTTCATATTGATTACCACAAAAAATAATTGTGACTTGGGTAAAAATGGAAAGGTCAGGCTTATTTGTTTAAAGCACAAAAATTATTTCATAAAAATGTTATTAAAATGTGTATTATTTAAGCTGAAAAGTCAAAAATTAATTTTCTTTTTGAAATAAATGAATACTTTTTATTCATCAAGGATGCATTCAATTAATCAAAAGTGCCCATAAAGACATAAAGGCATTTATGTTACAAAAGATTTCTATTTCAAGTAAATGCTGTTCTGTTAACCTTTCTATTCATCAAAAATCCTGAAAAATAAAACGTATCACAGTTTTCACCAATATAAGAAGCAACTGTTTTCAACATTGATAATAATCAGAAATGTTTCTTGAGCAGCAAATCAGCATATAAGAATAATTTCTGAAGGATCATGTGACACTGAAGACTGGAGTAATGGTGCTGAAAATTCAGCTTAACATCACAGGAATAAATTATATTTTACAATACATTCACATAGAAAAGACCTATTTTAAATTGTAAAAATATTTCACATTATTACTGTTTTTAATGTATTTTTAATCAAACAAATGCAGCCTTGGTGAGCATAACAGACTTCTTTATCAACAAATACATTATCAAGCTAGTCTCTGTAAACGGTCTTTTTTGGACTGTTATGCATAATGCATCAAAAAACGTTTCTGTGCTTATTTAATGATTAACAGAAAGGGGAATGTATATTTGAGTACTTCACTATGTTGAGATAAGTTCCTCTCTTATTATTTTCCTTATCTGCTCTGTTTCAGGAGGTCTATAGCTGCTTTTCAGATGCTGGACTATTATGGTCCAGCTTGAGAACACCAAGTGCAGTTTTCTCTTCTGCCTTGGAGTCTGCATCCTAATATGTTCTGCCATCTACTTGAAAGCCAAAATACCCAACACCCCCCTTCCATCAACTGACTTGAGCAGCCAAACCACGCCAGTCCCCCAAAGCTGTGACATTCTTCCACCTGCAACTCCCGGGTTTAAATGGCAGCAAAAAGACTGTAAGAAAATCAGCTATGAGACCAAACCGGACGCAAACTGCACTCTATTGCAGTCAGATCTGCACTTTATCATGGAGCCGCTGAGCAAAGAAGAAGAAGACTTCCCTTTGGCTTTCATAATCACCATCCACAAAGAGCTGGAAACGTTTGTGCGGCTACTGAGAGCCATTTACGCTCCACAGAACGCCTACTGCATTCACATAGACGCCAAAGCGCTGGAAGAATACAAGACGAGCGTCCGAAACCTAGCTGGGTGCTTCCCGAACGTCTTTGTGGTGTCCATCACCGAAAAAGTGACCTACGCTGGCTTTTCCCGTCTGCAGGCTGACATCAACTGCATGAAGGACCTGGTGAAGTCTCCTACAAATTGGAAAAGAGTTATAAATCTGTGCGGCCAGGACTTCCCAATCCAGACCAACCTGGAGCTGGTCCGGTACATGCAAGGATCCGAATGGAAAGACAGGAACATGACACCGGGAATCAAGCAGCCACTGACTATGAAATACAGGACTAAGTTTCAGTACGAGGAGGTAAAAGGCACCCATGTGGCACCAAAAGGCAAGGGTCAAAAGAAGGGACCACCTCCTCACAACCTAACTATTTACTTCGGGACTGCCTATTACTCCTTAACGAGACCGTTTGTGGAGTTCGTCCTCAACGACAAGGTGGCCAAAGACTTGCTGGAGTGGTCTAAAGACACCTTCAGCCCAGATGAGCATTACTGGGTGACTCTAAATCACATGAAGGGTAAGTCAGAACGCTATAATCAAGAGTATGGTTGCCTTTTAAATGCAATATGACTCAAGTCATATTTCAAGTTCAAGTCAGTGATTAAGCAAGATAGCAACTGCTCAGAAGCATGTGGTCCCCTAACCATAAAATTGGTCTTGCATGTTTATTCAGAAACACCTGGCAGTTATGTAGAAGGCGAATGGGAAGGTAATGTTCGTGCAATCAAATGGAGGGATCAAGAAGGAACAGTACACCAGGGCTGTAAAGGTACGAGACCAGCTAGCGAACACTTTTTACACTGACATTAATGCATTTAGCAGACGGTTGTATCCAAAGTTTTATCCAATCTGTAACAGAACCAACAATATTTCTAGTATACAATGCCACGTTTATTCAGGGTTTCTGTAGGTTTTATGAAGGTAAATGTAATACTTTTTAATTTTTTTTACCTTTTTAAGACCAAGAAAATTGAAGGAATAAATTTAATGGAACACAATGCGTCCATATGGTCTCCAAAAGTAAATGTCTTGTATTAGCAACCCTTCAAATAAGATATACAAGACTTTTCTATTCATTTTACACAAAAAAAAAAAAAACTTTTGGGTTGAATATCTCTGCTTCCAAGCACTAGAATAACTTTTACTGCTCCTTCAGATTACAGCTCAAAGTGATGTTCTTTCTCAGTATTTCTGTCTTCTTTTCCAGTGTAAATGTCTAAAGATCATTTTATGTCATTTCACAAATGTGACCCTGGACCACAATAACAGTCTTAAGTCACTGGGGTAATATTTGTAGCAATAGCCAAAAATACATTGTATGGGTCAAAATGATTGATTTTTCTTTTATGCCAAAAATCATTAGGACATTAAGTAAAGATCATGTTCCATAAAGATATTTTGTAAATTTCCTACTGTAAATATATCAAACCTTAGTAAATATGCATTGCTAAGAACTTCATTTGGACAACTTTAAACCCTCAGATTCCAGATTTTCAAATAGTTGCATCTCGGCCAAATATTGTCCTATCCTAACAAACCATACATTAATGGAAAGCTTATTTATTCAGCTTTGAGATAAAACTGACCACTATGACTGGTTTTGTGGTCCAGGGTCACAAATGACATCAAATAAGACATCTTGTTTTCTGAGAAACTGATCAACATGAAGACATATCTGACACATATGAACAAATATCTGCTAATGGGCTGAGAAAAATCTACTTAATTCAACGAGGAAAAGTTTTCATACCCCACTGACAGGGTGTGTGTGTGTGTTGTGTTTCCCCCCTGTTTTAAGTATAAACTCACAATTTCTCAGAAAACAAGATTGAATATGTTCAGTTTGCATCTCAAGTAAATGGATCTTGATTTAAGGTTGTTTAGATATTTGTATTGGAAAACAAAGCAAAAATACTTGCGACATTTAATGCAATGCCTTCATGAATTTAAGACTTTCGGCTCTGATTTAAGACCTTTTTAGGCCTTAATTTTTGGAAGGGGCGAATTAAGACTTTATAAGACCCACAGAAACCCTGTTAATATAAATTAATATAAATTAATATAAAGCTAGATATAACAGCTCTTGATTAAAATACTGCATTTAATTAAGCCAATCAAGGCTTTTGCACAGTCATCATAACACATGTTCCTAACAACAGTCTGTATTTTCATGTAAACACAGGATTTTAATCTTGTGTCTGTGGATACAAAATCCATTGCGTTTGTTTCTACAGGACAATACATCAGGGATATCTGCGTTTACGGGATTGGCGACTTACCGTGGCTTATTGAAAGCGAGAGCATGTTTGCAAATAAATTTGAGACTTCAAGTTTCCCGGAAGCCCTGGATTGTCTGGAACTGTGGCATCGGCATAAAGTTCTCCAGCACGCTACGGTTCCCATTCAACCATCATGGCGTCTCACCACAGAGGTCGAAGTCATCAACAGCACACTCATTTCAAAACCAGAGGAGTGATTCTGGGCAAACAATCCCGAAAAGTCACAAGGAAAGGGAAATTCACACCGTTTACAGGCTTGCCAACTTCTGCATGCTCAAAACCCTATACCACGCATATCACTACATGATCTGTAATATCAGCAAACTCTAGTTCCTCTTGACGTCAAAGTACAATCTCTCATGGACACAGTAGACATGAAGGAAGAAATAATAGAAACATCACTGGAACATTTTCTGCTTTACGGAGCAAATTTATTGCGTCAATATTCACGCCGCATGGCAGTGCAGCTTGTGATGAGTAAATGTTGAAAACATGTGAACACTGATTGTTATGTGAGTGATGAGTAATATAACTGTTGTACTGTTAATAGTAATGGTAATTTCTATTTATTTCTATTTATTAACTGCAGCATAATGTACTGTTTAAAGTGGATCGATAATAAAGAATAAAGGCATAAGAATCCTTGGCCAGGTCCAAGATACAACAAATACTGCTATTTCAATTTGTTATAAAATTATAAAAAACAAAAAAATTGTGTGTATATATATATATATATATATCAACCCTCTACATTGCAAGTAAATCACTCGCAAATGCGACTAAATCTTACTCTGGGCGACTAAATAATGTCTAACATTAGCCATTGGCTAATAAATTCTTAGATTTTACACGCCAGTGTGTGTGTGAGAGAGGCGTTCAACACAAATTTTCACTCGATAAACACGCTGACTGAGCGCTTGAGAGTTTCGCTCTCCGTCAAGCGATCTGTACTATTTGGATGCGCTCAATGGATCATGTCATGTACTCAATGGATGCGCAGTATGTAGCACGCAGCGCACCTGTATTTGACGTACCGTAAACTAGTGTGAAGGCGCACGACTCGCCGTCTCTTTACTGATAGCGCTGTGTTTCTCACACATGCAAAGAGAGAGAACGAGAGTCTTGCATACCACGCTGAATCGACGCACTACATGTAAACCATATTCTTTGTTGTATTTTCCTGTCAAAATAACAGAGTTCATTTAGAATTATTCAGCTTTTAAGAACAAGCAAAAGATATGCCGGTTTCTCGGCAGTGGACGGAGCCAATGCGCAAACAGCTCTTAGCTCTTATCTATTCTCATCTATTACCGTCCCTGTTTTGATTTCAGCAAATCAGTTCGAGCGAACGCTGACAACGTGATTAATATTCATGAACCCAGCAGATAATAATAGTAGTAGTAGTAGTAGGCCTAGTATCTTTTAATAATAATTACTATTACCTATGACCAACAATATCTTAAACACCACCACCAGTACTAAGTTCAGTTAAAATGGCAAATATGCATTCATTCATGGTTACCAAGTTTTAGTTCTAATCACTAGTTCTATCATTAAATAGTGCTTAATTATCATAATATCATAATATAATGCTTGATTGGCTGAAGTTAAGAGTGCACATTCAGTTATTTAAGAAGCTGTTCCATTTTACAAAGATAAGCTGATTGGGTGGAATCATATATGTGTG
>NW_015633542.1:839626-847478 GCF_001515625.1 Sinocyclocheilus rhinocerous
TGTGTGTGTGTGTGTGTGTGTGTGTGTACGTACCTACTTAACCATATTTTGGGGACAAATTTGTACCCAAAAGTGAGCAAAGCCTGACAAAATCGGCAAAAACCTCAATTTGCGGATGTCCTTTTTTCTAAAACTGTTAAAATAAAGTAAACAAAGTTTTTTTTTACTTTTGCAATTGTAAAAATGCAGAAAGTTTTCTGTGAGGGGTAGGGGTGGGTTTAGGTGAAAAAGTGTATATGTCCCCATTTAGATAGCTAAGTGAACGCGTGTGTGTGTGTGTAAAATAGTATATCCGTCTGGCGAGTAAACAAAAAAATGTACTAGCCAATGGCGATTATATTGCCAAGGTGTGCATAGAGGGTTGATTGGTTATCAAATTACTGAAATAATATGCGAGCTCTGTCATATTCTGTGATTGTCTCTGAAGAGCGCATGCTCTCACATGTCACGCGCGCTGTGTGAAGTACAGACTGAACGGATTGTCAACACAAATAATGTTTTTATTTGTCATGTTTATGTTGCTGTGTTTAGTTTTACGGAATGGATCTGTGTACTGTAGAAGATATATGCAGTCAGCAGGCGGTTGATTTAAGCTTTTTTTTGGCATCTCCATGTGGTCCTGTTTGGTATCGCAACTTGGCTTCTCCCAAAAATGTAAAAAAGCTCTTTAGTGTTGCACTGTACACATACTACAAAATTCTGATTTTTTTTTTCTTTCATATGTGCTTATAAGGGCTCCTTATATCATTTGGTTCCTTAGTGTCCTTTCGGAGTTTCTGAGTGTCCTTTTTTGGAAAGTCATCTAAATTTATCTTGAAAAAAACTTGCAGAAAATTTAGATTTTTGAGAATCACCCTTCAATCTTTTGGTTTACTTTGCTGAATATAGCAAATGATGACAAAATAAACATTTAAAACAAGATAAATGGCCTATGCTTAATTTCATGAAGTGTGCGATTAATCGCGATTACAGAAAAAGGATGTGATTAATCAGATTAAAATTTTTAATCGATTGACAGCCCTAATATATATATATATATATATATATATAAAAAGTACATAAAGCAAAACAAATATATTGAAAACATTTATTTATTTTTTTATTGTGTTACTATAAAACTTTCTTTTTAAAAACAGTCAAAGGGCGCTACACTGTGATATACCCAGTAACTGACCAAACATTTTGAAAATATTGTGATTTTATTTTTTACTTACATAGCCAATCCTTACCCACATGTTTAGTGAGCATCATTATGGCATGCCACTATAATACTTTCATAATGTAAGCCGCATATTTTCAATATGTAAATTTTCATGTAAATTGTGTACACATGAACATCTGCTCAAGTCAATTTTGATTTCAACATTGATCATATTGTTTAGTCTTTGTGCTTCATTTTCGGTGCTGTCAACTGTATTGAATCGTTGAAACTAGGGATGCTCTGATCGATCGGCCGATAATCACATTTTATGACTCGATCGGTATTCACTACACTTGGCTGATCTCACGAACCGATCGCAATTTGATGACGTCAACGCGTGACGACGTACATGATTTGACACCACAGTCATGTCATCGCCGGTGTGGAAATGCTATGACGTTTCGAGAAACAATGAAAAACTCGTTATTTGTCGTGTATGTTTTGCATGATGATATGATGAATGGATGGTTCATTTGTAACAGCAGATTCAGTGATGTTAGATCTGATCTGCGCCTCACTGCACACGTCTGCGGCGCATTACGGCTCCACGGGAACCAGAGCTTATGCTTGTGTTTATACCGGCCAGCCGCGGCACGTATCCGCAGCGCCCATGGATATAGGAAAAGCAAAATATGTTTGCTGCGTAAATCAGACGGACTTACTGAAAATGCAAATTCATTCTCTGCCAGCAGGAGGTGCTTTAAAGCAGGAGAAACAGAGGTTTCCCCAGTAACGGCTGTACACAAAGCAGCGCTGAGCTCACAAACGCTGATTTATCAGGCATATAACATGCAAGATGAAATGAAAATGACATCGAAAATTTTCTAAAGATAGTCTTCCTTCAGAAATACAGTGATATAAAAACACCCGCACCTCGTTTTTATTTTTAAACGTGCAGTACATGTCATGTTTATTCAACGAAGCCTTTTGGAAAATCGGTCAGTTTTGATATTGTAAATGTAACACCTAAATAAATGTATGGGAAACACATCCACCTGAGCCCAACATCAGTCTAGTCATCACCTTAACTTTAACTGCGTTTGTAGTCGGCGCCATAGCCAGACTGATAAACAAACACAGACCAGAAGTTAACTTCGGGCCAGGCGCGTGCGTCCGATGAAACCGTCTATATAAAGCTAGAAGCATCTGAATCGGCATCGGTATCGGGCGATCACCATGACAAGAAATCGGTACTCAGTATCGGCTGCAAAAATCCTGATCGGAGCATCCCTAGTTGAAACCCCAGCCGAACACATCAAGCACTTTCATTTCCACTGTGATATGTAAATTGTTTATATGTACACATACAAACAATGTAAATTATTTGACAATGACAGAGGAACATATTTTAGCCATTAACATTTACATCATGACCACTATTAGCTATTTAGTTAAACATATCACCACAAAGTGGTACAGCTGACGGTATAGACTGCCTTCCACGTGTCATCCTTTTGCAAATAGAGACATAAATGGTTTCTCAATTCATGTGTTTTTGAGGAGATGTTCTGCGCCTTTATTAAACATTCAGACTTTATGATCATTTTCACCTGGTGGATGGAAAGCAGGTAAGCAAGCACAACTCCAATGCAAAAGTCTCCTAAGATATCTTAGTATATTAAAAAAAACATGCCACTGAAGCATATCTTTATTTCTAATTTATATTTTGTTTGTTTATTTATTTATTTTGTATTGAATCATTAAAAAATAGATGGAATTTGTAATTTTTTAAAAAAGGTTATTTAATTTTTTTTAAATGTAAAAAATTTAATAAATATATTTCAATACTTATTTTGGCTCATGGTCCTCTATCAAGTTAGATTTTTGGCCCTTCGTATTAAATGGTTTGGGCACCTCTGCTCTAAACAATACTGCAAAAAAAAAAAAAAAAAAAAGTTGAAGCCCCTTAATATTTTTTTTCTTTTTTTCCAATACAAATATCTAAACTTTCTAAATGTATCTTTAATCCAGATACATTCACTTAAGAAGCAAAATGACATAAGATATTATGTCTTGTTTTCTGAAAAATGTATCAAGATTTTTAGAGTTTAAGCTTAAAAAACAAGAACAAAATTCTGCCATTGGGCTCAGAGGAATAAATTTGCTTTCTCTTTGAATGGTCTGTTTTTCTTACCTCATTGGCAGATATTTTTCCTGTTTTAAGCTTAATCTCGATTTTGATCATTTTTAAGAAGACAAGGCTTAATATCTTATGTCATTTTGCTTGTATGTTGATTTACGAATGTTTAAACATTTGTACTGGAAACCAAGACAAAAACACTAAGTAAGAAATCAGTGTACACTTAAGTATACTTCTTTTTTACAAGGGTAACTCATACTCATTTGGACTCATAATGTGTGTTTTGAATGTGTCAGTTTTAGCTCTTAGTCACGATAAAGACAAGCTAATGGACTGATGGTCAAACACAGTTGTGTTGTTGAAGCTGTGTGGTGGTGAGGGTGGTTTGATTGCGTGGTTCCCCTCTGCCATTGAGCTGCTCCGGGGGACCGTCTCTGCAATTGTCCTTCTATAAATCACTTTGGATAAAAGTGTCAGCTAAATGACAGATTTCACAAATGCATACTTATCATCTCAGAACAACCTTACCTACCAAGATCCCATATTTAACACTCCATTTAAAATGTTACTGCATATTACAGCTGCGATTTGGAGGTGTGATGAGTTTAACGACACACCGTCTCAATATTGGCAGGCACATAAAAAGACAGCTTTCTAATCTCTGTATACTCGTGAGCTCGGTTAGCACACTAAATGTCTCCCCGGGGCCCGTCGCTTTTCAGGTCTCCACTTGCAGGATGGCAGAGCTTATTTATGAGAGCCAGTGTGTCCAAACATAATCACTGCTGGGCCGCCCCGCTATTGGATGACAGGGGTAAAGAAGCCATTCCCATGCAAGCTCTTGAGCATCTCAACAGCCTTCTGATTGATGACTATAGATTTAATTTTCCTCACCGGATGCATCTTGAGCATTTGAATTCGGTCTGAAACTGCCAGAGAGTTCCTAAATTTGAAGTCGATACCGATGTAGAGGAGAGTTTGCCTTTTGGTCAGCTCTTTAAAGTCCCCATGAAATCAAAATTAACGTTTTTTGGGTGTTAGTATCAATATGTTAGTCTTAAGATTTTCTATAAGGCAGTGTGCTCCAAAACAGTGACAAAATTCGCATCAATCTAATCAGCTTTCCCTGGTGTTAAAGACAGAATGAAAAATGCCTATTCAAAACCTAGATGCATGTAACGCAATACATAACCACAGGCTATGATTAACAGCACCAAGAATAGTTAAATATTTGCTTGGAAATGGATAACCATTAGAGGTTTATATATACTATATTCAAATATTGCTGAATGTTTGTCCAAGCACAGCAAGCCATGCTGCTGTCTGACTTGTTTATGCCGGTTTGGAGAAGAGATGGGCTGCAGGATGCAGTTTCCCTATTTCCGCCTTAATGCTCGGATTAATTGAGACAAATGCCACAGAGAAAAGCCAGCTAGCTGAGCCTAAAACCAATTAGACCGAGGCAGGGGACTGGGAGGTTAATGATTCACTACTGAGAGCAAAAGACAAGTCGTAATCATTAGCCACGGTCCAACTCTGTCCAACTGCAAACACAGCAGAGAAGGTGACAAATCACCTGGACAAAGAAAAACACAACCAGAGCTGCTGACTGCGTAAGTCAGAGCTTATCTTCACCTATGATAATAACTCATTATCAACATCCACATTTGAACAAAACAAACAAGATATATGTGAGTGACTACTAGGGGGTGAAAGTGTGACTCACAGTTAGAAAACCAACGCATGTCTGCAATATAGCACCTGAAAGTGTGCTTTATTGTAAACTGAGTCAATGTGGCCATCTTCTTAACACTCTCAAACAGCAAGTATAGCTTTTATATAGAAATCTGACTGTTTGTTAAACTAGTTCTATTAACCAATACACTACCGGTCAAAAGTTTGGAATAATTAGGATTTTTTATGTTATGAAGTAGGCATGGGCCGGTATGAGATTTTGACGGTATGATAACCTTAAGCAAAAAATATCACGGTTTCACGGTATTTTTGTTACAGCTCTAAAATGTGTTATTTTTAAATGTCTGGGTAAAAAAAATATATATATATATTTCCACTGAACACAATATATTTTATTTTTGAGCAACATACAGAATATTTGGAACAGCAGTATTTGTTTATTTTTTCTTTGATTTGTTTCTGAAATGTTTGCTCAATTGTGGGCTGTCTTGCCGCTTTTGAAGAGAAAAAGAAAAAAAAAAGAAGAAAAATAAAGACTGGCATCTTTATTTAACCTAAATCTGTAATTACAGTTATTTAATTTTAGTTATATAATATAGATATAATTTCTATAATTTCATATCATTTATTTATATAATTTCACTCTCTGACAGCAGGAGGCGCTTCTGGAACACCAGATACAATGTTTCCTTGGTTACCGCTGTAAACAAAGCAGCACTGCGCTGAAACACTGCTTTAATATGAACTATACAGAGACGAGATGAAAAGAAAATACCACGTAAACTTTTCTGAAGACAGTCAGTTCCCCTCAGAAACACATTCATAAACCCAGTCCGGTTGCCGATCGCGTAAGTTCCAGGGGAAGCTCCTTAAAGTCCCGATGAAATCAAAATTAAAGTTTTTTGGGTGTTAGTATCAATATGTTAGTCTTAAGGTTATCTATAAGGCAGTGTGCTCCAAAACAGTGACAAAATTCGCATTTAGAAGATATAAGCATTTAAAGCTTGCAGTTCGTCACTTCGGCATACCCTGTCAAATGCGGCTTTATGGAGCTCAACGGCTCTAGCACAAGCTGTGATATAAAAACGAACGCTATTGGCTATTTTAAAAAGGGGCGGGGCTGCTTGATATGTCCCGCCCTGTCTTCCTGTTTCGGTTAAAATGATGTCAACAAAGAGTAAGAGTGTTTCTAAGCATTTCAGGGGACCTTTAAGTTCGGCCATCCTACACACACGTGACTGACCGCTCGCTCGCACCAACAGGAGGAGGGTCATGTTACTCTCTACACTGCACTCAACCTGAGGGATTCCTACACTTTCAGTCTTTGAGGAGACATGAAAAACAGCGCATACCGCAGGAACGGTATAACGAAAAATATTAGTGGTTTTGAAACCGTGAAATTTTCAAATAGCGGTACACCTTGAAACCGGTAATCGGCCCATCCCTATTATGAAGTCTTTTCTGCTCACCAAGGCTACATTTATTTGATCAAAAATACAGCAAAAACTGTAATATTGTGAAATATGTTTACAACTTAAAATAGCTGTTTTAAAATATTTTAAAATAAAATTTATTGCTGTGATCAAAACAGCATCATTACTCCAGTCTTCAGTGTCATATGATCCTTCAGAAATCATTCTAATATGCTGATTTGCTGCTCAATCATTATCAATAATTACTGGTGGTCAAATATTAATAATGTTTCTTATTATTATCAATGTTGAAATCTGTTTTTGCAGCTTAATATTTTTTTGATAAAAAAGAAAGGTGAGAAAAAGAAAAAAACAGAAGTTTAAAAAAAAATCATCATTTACATGTATTTGAATTGTATTTTCTGAAGGATCATGTGACACTGAAGACTGGAGTAATGATGCTGAAAATTCAGCTTTGATCACAGCAATCAATTACAATTTACAGTATATTCAAATAGAAAACAGTTATTTTAAATTGCAATCATATTTCACAATGATACTGTAATTTTGGTCAAATAAACGCAGCCTTGCTGAGCAGAAGAGACTTCTTCCAAAAACATTTTTAAAAATTCCAAATTCCAAACTTTTGACCAGGAGTGTAACATATTTCAAATTAGGAATAAAATTAGCAGTATTTTTCAGGCTTGTTCAGGCTGTGCATGCGCATGTGCATTAGCATAAACATATAGACAAAAGCGCTATGAAAAACTCATACTGCAAAGCAGGACTACAGACAAACAAAATAGTCTTTATGTAAAACTGAACGCTGAATAAGATAAGATCGATTAAAAACCATTACCTCTGAACTTTGATCGACATTTAACTAAGAATATGTATGTGGACATAATCTTCCATAAAGTAAACAATGAATTACATACGGCTTATGCCACTGATCATGTACGGTCCAAGGTTTCAGTAACATTATTAACATACAGCTGGTTTAATAAAGCGCCTACGCAAAGACAAAAGGAAGAGATGAGAGCGATAACAGGCCACAGAAATGCGAATGATTCAAGAGAATCGAGAACACTGCCTTTCACCAACCTTGTGGCAGATTTCGGTCTTGATCTCTCGGAGCGCTCGTTCTGAGAAAACACACCCACAGGTCTGTAGGAATAAAAACCTACAGGAAAAAAACACTGTGATTACAACCACAAAAACCAAAAAAAAAAATGAAAAATGTCAAGAGTAATCAGTTTGACTGCTGATTTAACAATGCGGAAAAATGAACATATTTTCCACTTGGCAGCTTTAAACTTTAAAGTACAGCAGCCACTTAAGTCACACTTTAAATTGTCTGAATGTTATTAGATAGCAAAATATCAAACCAAGTGATTTGAATATTAAAATTATATATATATATATATATATATATATATATATATATAGGCACCAAGGGTCTGA
>NW_015633542.1:847584-849299 GCF_001515625.1 Sinocyclocheilus rhinocerous
ACTGTGTTATCTGTATGCACCAAGGGTCTGAGAGTAACGCAATTTCAATTATCTGTATGTATGTGCTGTACATGTGGCAGAATTGCCAATAAAGCAGACTTGACTTGACTAATGCATTAACTAATGAACAACTTAAACATACTGTAAGCAAAAGTTTTTTTTTGGTCTATGCAATAACATTTAGGGTCTAAATACTTATTGGAAAATGTGAAGGGGGAGGGGGGGTAAAAGTAAAAAATGTGTGTTATGCTATTCATCCTGATCAAGTGACACTCTTACATTACAGAAATTTATATGGAGAAAATACACCCAAACTACAACCAACCAATGTACTGTATTATACTACATTTTCAGTGTCTAAAACTTTATTTAAATTTTCTTGTAGGTGAAACACGTCAATTAGGCACCAATAGTTTTGCTTCGTTTTTAAAAACAAAGTGTTTCCTGAACACCCACAGCATGTGTCTCTGGTCGTTTAAACCGAATGACTTTAAGAAGAATCCACCAATGATTAGCTTTCTTAAAGTAGATTTTTGTATAATACACTGAGATAGGGGGAAGTATACTAACGCGACACACTTCATCTTTAACTACGATCTTTCCTATTATTACACGGCTCTGTGGAATACTTGATTCTGATTGGTCAGTCACGACATTCCGAGGAGTGTTATCCCTCGATAACAACCGGTAAAAATTAATAACACAGTCTCATCCGGGTAACTGAAGTCGGCGCTGTACTCTTGCTAGGAACAGTTTCTCATCGTGGAAGCTTTGCATTTGTTTAGCTAATAAAATATTAAAGCTCAGGGTAAGCCCCTCCCCTCGAACGCAGATGAGCCAATGGCAGTCGAGTATCAGTTGCATGGGGAGCGGAACTCGGATATCTTTAGGTTTCAGCGCCATAGAGAAACATTGGAAGATCCGAAACTCGAATCGGTTTAATGGTGTTTATGCTACAAAAATGGAAAAACTGTGTGCCTGGGGTTCTTGTAACACTAATCCCAGGTATCCTGAGAGGATAGGCAATTTAATTGATTTTATTCCATTTTCTAAATCCAACTAAAACGGAGCAAAATGTCCCTAAGCATTCAACCCCAATCACAATGAAGACGAATTGATCCAGGATGTTGTCATTGCGATCGTGACGACCGTAACATAATCCTCCCGTTTGCATTGTGATCTGTATTTTTACATATTTATTTTAACATCTTTTATATATCCCTCCATGACATATCTGAGTCCCACTTGAAGGTCCATCTGTGTCCCAAATTGATCAGAAACACCTCGGAAGAAGGTTTTCACTGACAGCTGTCATTGTAAGACAGTGAGCAGCTCGGTTTGTTTGTCCGAGTGAGCAACAGTAACTAAAGGGGGCGGGGCTTACCGATAGGTCAATTATTTAATTTTGTCATCCTGGTATCGCGGACTCGCTCTCTCGTTTCATACAAACGCAGCTGCTGCCATTTTGCGACGATTGTTTTGTACACCGTAAAGGATTATAAGATAACTAACAAACTGGTAAGATTTTAAAACATTTTCGTCTTAAATCAATAGGCCTATATTTTATTGCCTTAATTATTTATGTGGTGAAATGTTGTGTAATGAGTGTATGACTGCACCGTAAATATGTCCGTTTAGTTTGAACTTGCCACTTGCTCGCAACTGCTTTCTTCACTGAAGCTTTGCGATCAAATATTTCAACTCAAATCAATATT
>NW_015633542.1:849545-858205 GCF_001515625.1 Sinocyclocheilus rhinocerous
GGAAGATCCGAAGCTCGCATCGGTTTGATGGTGTTTATGCTACAAAAATGGAAAAACGATGTGCCTAGGGTACTTGTAACACTAATTCCAGTTATCCTGAGAGGATAGGCAATGTAATTTATTTTATTCCATTTCCTAAATCCAACCAAAACAGAGCAAAATGTCCCTAAGCATTCAACCCCAATCACAATGAAGACGAAAACGTTCATTTTCTGGTTGTCATACTCTCATTAAGTTACACTTTTCATCTGCTCAAGCAGAACGCTAATGTTATCTTGTGCTTCAGCAACGTATCTCTGGCTAAAACTAGCTAATGTTAAAGTTAGTGAGTCCATGCTAACGTACAAACCTTAATAGCGAACTGTTCTCACGTCATGTACCGTGCAGTGAAAGTCAAAAACACATAAACAAAGGTCTATATTAGAGTGCCTCTCCATATTAATCTGGTTAAATGTAAATTAATTTAATCTTACTCCGCGGTATATGAACGGTGTTGATCCGGGATGTTGTCATTGCGATCGTGACGACCGTAACATAATCCTCCCGTTTGCATTGTGATCTGTATTTTTACATATTTATTTTAACATCTTTTATATATCCCTCCATGACATATCTGTGTCCCAAATTGATCAGAAACACCTCGGAAGAAGGTTTTCACTGACAGCTGTCATTGTAAGACAGTGAGCAGCTCGGTTTGTTTGTCCGAGTGAGCAACAGTAACTAAAGGGGGCGGGGCTTACCGATAGGTCAATTATTTAATTTTGTCATCCTGGTATCGCGGACTCGCTCTCTCGTTTCATACAAACGCAGCTGCTGCCATTTTGCGACGATTGTTTTGTACACCGTAAAGGATTATAAGATAACTAACAAACTGGTAAGATTTTAAAACATTTTCGTCTTAAATCAATAGGCCTATATTTTATTGCCTTAATTATTTATGTGGTGAAATGTTATGCAGTAAGTAGTATGACTGCACCGTATCCCTTAAATGTCCGTCTAGTTTGAACTTGCCGCTTGTTAGCAACTGCTGTCTTCACGGAAGCTTTGCGTTCAAATAATTCAACTCAAATCAATATTGTGTGTCGAATTATTCGCGTCGGGGTCCTGATCACCCTGTCAGGGGTTATTCTGCGATAACAACCGGCTGGATGCACATTATCCCTTACTTGAAGCCTGATTGAGTTGTGCTGTGGTTGAAGTCAAAAGCAGTGCGTAAGCTGCATGTGAGCTGTGAGATATGGTCTTACTTGTGTTTTCCATTCATCTCCAGACCAACCACAGGACAGATAAACATGCTGCAGTGCATGTCCTCATAACAGTCCCCTTTAATGTTGTGCCTCTCACCCTCCCACGCCGGGTTATCCGTCAGATTCAGCTCCTTCACGTCCTGTCAAACACACCAGAGTTATAGAGGTAAAGTTAACTAAAACGATAAAAAAATTGTTATATAAAATAATATAAATGTTCACTAAAACATTTTTAAGCTAGTTACTTATTCTGACCTGTACTTCTGAAATTATATAAAAGAATAAGTGATCATACTATATTTTATTATATTTTCAATGACTTCTAGCAGACAAATGGGTAAAACAGTGATTTGAATGATAGTGACAAAGATTGGTAAAGATTTAAAATTACAATTAATTAGTTTTTAGGGCTGCACTATGATGCTTAACTGGAATATATTAAATAGAACATTTTGTTAAACTGAATGACATTTTAGTGGGTGTCGTCTGTAAATCATGGTCAAAATATATGATAGTCATTATTATTTTGGCCAAAGAAAATAAAAATAAATTAAACAGGTCACATAAAAAAAAAGGCATCAAAAAAAGAAAAATGCAAGAGAATGACTAAAAACATTTTTAAATGAAAAATATAAAAATAAAAACTCATTCAAAATATTAATAAAAATTCTGACAGTATCTCAGTGTTTGTGGATTATCCAATAATCAGAAGATTTAATTGCAGTAAGATATTTACATATCTTTCACTCCCGTTTACATGCAATTAAAATTGGCATACATCACATATTTTAATGTGATTATGGTTACTACGATTATGAGCTTAATCACATCAGTTTGATCAAAGTATTGTGTTTACATGAGGTAAAGTTTAACTGCAATATTATAATTGCAGTATGAGTGCATGTAGAGGTAATCAATGATGACATTAAAAACATAGTTCACACATCATGTGCAGGCTTATAAACCAATAAAAAACGCTTTTTTCCTCACACTGTCATTCAGAGTATGATGATCATTTGTCAGCGTTTACTGACCTTGATGTTACGGATGTGTGCCACAACCTCAGAGTTCGGCCTCTCTGCTGATTTATCCAGCAAGTACTCAATGATCGCATCTTTATTATACAGTCTGGTGGAAGAAAAATTATTTTTACGCAAATACTGCAAAATTCACCATAGTTTTACTATATGCACACTAAACAATACAATAATATTTTTTAAAACAGAAAAATTGTTTTCATAATTTTATATACCATAATTTTTCACATTGATTCATGCATCACGAGTATTTAAACATGGTAAAATATACCAGAGCTACGAATTCAACATTCTTACTGGTCGCTTATTCAAAAAAAAGCAAATTCTATTGAAAACTGTGGAGCTTTTTCGTGAGGATCCATTCATGGTGGTTAGTCTGATCTTATTTCAGACAACACAGTTAAACAATGGTTGGTTGTTATGCAACAACGATGGCAAATCTTTAGAACAGAGGTTATTTAAGGTAGAAAGTCATTATCAGTCAAAATAAACCCCATAAAGGCGATCAGGACATGAAGCAGAGGTCTTGTTTCAGCCTGAAGGGTTTGATTTTGTGATCATGACCATCTGATGATAATTATGTTGCATTGACCCTGCTTATCACGTTTACTTACTAAAAAATAAATATATAAATAAATATCAACTGCTTTAGCAGGCCATATATTGCCTTCACAAGTAAAAACATGAACATAATAATAAAAAATTACAATAATTTAGAATTTAATAACGTACCTGCCCAGCTCACAGGCGACTATGGGCCGCTTCAGCTTCTCCTGACTCAACGCACAATATTTCCATTTGGCAGCAAGTTCTGCGTTTTTATCGACCTGTAGAACAAAAAAGTTCAGATTTATTAACTGTAATAACACTACACATCAAAAATGCATGGTGTATGAGGGCCCTACTACATAAAAATATTTAGTGCATTCAAGTAAGTGCAGTTAATTCAAATATTAAATGCATTCACAAAAAGCCTTAATACAGATTAAATAAATGTATGTTGTGAAGTTTGTGAGTTAGGCACAACAAGTCAATAGGGAAAGAAATTATAGATCAATATTCCTATGAAACATGAGATATTCTTATGAAAATGTTGCAGAGTTATTACTCCCATTATTACACTTCTTTTTTCATCATGGTTTGCCCAAGAACACATTAATATGCAAATTAGATGCAATGTATAGATACATTGTATAGAATGGGAATATCAATTTATGGACATTTTGCGCACATATTCCATAAAGTACAGTAGCATATAAAATCGTTCTGTTATATCTTTCATATAACATTGTTGAGAACCATCTTTGTACAAGTTTGGCTAAAAATAGTCTGAAACCTAAAAACTGATTGGTGAATGAAAAATAAAATATTGTTTTTGCCTATACATGCCTTTTCATGTCTAACGAATATAAATATATAGATATAATTATATTTTTTAATAACTTAGTCCTGCTGGCGTCCAAGGAAGCAGAATAAAATATGAATACAATAATTTCTTTTTTCAAAAATGTTTTTCTCCATATGTTTCTTATGCTCCAACCAATGTAAAGGCATAAAAAACACAACAAAACTCACAAAACTTTTTTTCTGGTTCTCAGGAGGATATAAACACCATTTACATTACCATGGTAGTACTATAGTGTATTATGTAAACACCATGGTTCGTGAATTTCAGTACCAGGGTGTATTTCCAAATACTACAGTATGTTTATGTCCAGAAAATACAAGTTTATTTAAGACACATTCAATCACGTATAGTTTATTAAAATTCTACAGCAGCTGAAGAAAAAACAGATGTTAAACGCACGAGCTATTGACATGCTAAGACGCTACACGCTAATTTCCTAAGTTTATGACAATAATCGAGCGTTTAGCGCAACGTCTTTACCTTTTCGACCTTTTTCGGGCCTTTAACCAGTTCGTGTCTTTTGGGAATGGTTCCGCCGTCGCATCCCATGCTGAAAATACGATTCAAACGGTTTTACTGAGAGAACTTGAGCTGAAGCTAAACGGAAAAACTGTAAACAACCGAGGAGCTTCAGTGAAGAGCGTCAGCGGTGAGTTTGCGTTTGTTTTTCAGATAGCGCCGCCTAAAGGTCGGTTAAAAAATTACGCCTAAGTTAAATGCTGTTTCAACACCAACCACTAGATGGCGATCGAGGCAAGATGACTGAAATGAAGCTAAAATAAAACAATATCAATAATAATTTCAGAAATATTTTTCTTTAGTGCACCAGTTATTTATCCTGACACAAAACACTAAGAAAAATACTAAAAATACCGTTATTTGAAATGAAATGCATGTGTACAGTATCATGGTTTTTACATGGTAGCCTACTTCCAAGAATACACTCTAAAAAATGCCAAAAGTTGGGTTAGTCCACATTTGTCCCAAAGTTGGGTTGAAACAACCAAATTGGGAAAAAAACGTTCTGGCAATGTTCTCTCAAAGTTATGAACAAACATTCTTCCAGTAAATAGAATGTTCATTCAAAGTTATCATAACATTCTAAAAACATTAGCACAAAAACATTATTTATACATTGTATGTAGTAAGACATTCCTCAAAAGAGAACATTCAAAAGTAATTCCCATAATGTTTGAAAAATAATGAAATAGAATGTTCCACTTGAAAATAGAATGTTGTCTTTAACGGTCATATAAGCAAGAAAAATAATTATGAATATTATTATTATTTTAATACTTTTTGAATGTTCAGAGCACATTCAGAAAAAAAAAAGTTTTCATAACATCATAGAAACGTTATAAAACGTTCTTAGAACATATTTTTGGTAGCTGGAAGGTAGGCTACATAAACGTGTCCAAATCTACTTTGTTCTTTAGCTGCCTTTGGTGGTATTTAATGTAGGCTACACAATAATGAACAAAAAGTACCATGGTTATACCATGTTTTATGGGCATGTACTGTGCTATAATGAGTATGGGGATCATTCAGTGCCATGATAATACATAGTAGGCCATCTAATATCACTGTAACCACAGTACCTTTTGAGAAACTTGTGCTGCAACAAGCTTGAATTTTTTTTTAATGCATGTTAAGTTGCCTAATTCGTCTCTTTAACTAACTGATGTCTTTTAGGAAAGGCTTGACCAAAACTCCTTATCTGAGTGTACGGCCAGACCCGTCTATAGTTGCAGTCGGACATTCAGCATTTTCATGGTCATTCTGACGCTGTGGACAATGAATATGAATCGAAATGGTCAGTGACAGGCCACTTAGTCTAATTGTGTGGATGAGAGCTAAAAGTTGTCTTAGGAGTGGAGGTGAGTGCTAATAAAGTCTATTTCCTGTGCCTTCAGGAACAACTGATTGGCTTAACATTGACGTGCGCATCAGAGTGACCATTAGTTTGTGCAGCGGTATGTAAAGTACGACTGTGGCTGTATAATTTATTACAGTGCATGGTGTAAAACCATGAATATGGTTAAGTTGGTGTTAGCGCCAGTGTGTGTTTATATTTATAATACGAGTTGTAGTAACAATGAATTTAAGTAAATTTTTCATTTTGTTTGACATTATCAAATAAGGCCTATATAGTTCATCTCCATTATCTATTTGCTCTACCAGTAATTCAGAAATTGTGTTACGTGTCTTATTAGATTACGTATGCCTCTCTCATGGCTAAATGTTTTGCAATATGGATTTTCATTAGATCAAGGAGTGCTCTAATCTGTTAGTACACTCTTTCAAATACTTTAAAGTGTCTTTCAACACAGTGGTGCGGATCCATATGCGTTTTCTTGCGCTCTCAAGCTGTAATAAACAATTTCACTCTCTTAGACTCACGTCTGAGCACGCTCGCAAAAGTACAGCCATTTATCTCAATTTAATTGCCACTACATTTACCCTTCAAATTGAGTTTAGCTTGAAGTCAACATGAAATCAAAACTGACCTCATGCGCTTTCTTATGCATGTTCCTGGTTTTGCTGTGCATCTTATTCCAAAGAAAAAAAAAGTTTTTGTAATCTTTTATCAAAGCATAATTTCACTTTTTCCAAATGGATCCAAGGAATTCCAATATACCTGGAGAGAACTTTCCATTAGCATCCCAATTAATCTCAATGAAACATTTTTTGAGCCAATCACCTGAACTATAATGCATCATGTGACTGATCAATATATATTAGCAGTCTATTTCAAGCAACTCAGTAGTAACATCTAAAGATATTTATGCGAAAGTTTGTGGTTAGTAAGTTATTATTTGTTTGTTTGGAAGAAGTGGACACAAGAACATATTAAACTAATCAAAAGTGACAGTAAAGACATTTACTTTGAATAATTGTATTTATTAAATCATATTAGAATGATTTCTGGATCAAGACTGGGTGCTGAAAATTCAGCTTTGTAACACAGAAATAAATTACATTTTAAAATATATTCAAATAGAAAACAATTATTTGAAATGGTAATAATATTTCACAATATTACTATTTTTACTGTATTTTTGTCAAATAAATGCAGCCTTGTTGAACATCAGAAACTTCCTTCAAAAGCATTAACAAATGAACCTAGACTTTTGAATGCTTTTTTAATTTCTGTTTGCATCCAAAAATGGTCAGTGGTGGAACATTTACTGTAATATAAAGACACTAATATGAATTATATGTTGCATGCGAAACAAAAAAATATGTTTTTTCATCAAAATACAGGGCTACTTTTAAATGGCTGTCAACAGAGAAATGCTTTTTGTGCGCAATGGTAATTTTCCAGCAGTGGCTAAAAAGCTAAAAGCTAACCAGATAAAATCAAGTTCAGGCTACTTTCTGTCTCAATGAATACCCCGTTTAACTCTCAGATATGTCAAATTATGCAAGTAAAAAACAGAACTATTTTATATTACAACAAAACCTCAGCCTAAAACTCCATATTATCAAGCAAAATTACTTTCAAGAGAATCGACAAACCCCATTCGTGCGATTGAAGCGTTTAGCTTAATCAGGTTGAACGGGCGTGTGGAGATGAGGCGTGTTTACCTGAACACATCAGGGCTCGCAGGGCACTGAATCAAATGCATTTAGCATGTCCAATTGGCCAGGCATCACGGTGTTTGTACTGGCTGCATCCCATCCTGACTCCACGAGTCTTGTGCTGCTTGTGCAAAATCGGGAACCCAGAGGAATGTCGATTTTTTTTTCTTTTCATGCTTAAGCAGGAAGCGAAGAAATCTTGGCCGGCAGATACGGTATAGACATCATACAGTGCATTCGGGGTTAAAATAATAAGCCTCATAGTGCGTTCAGTGAGGGGGAAGCATATCTTGATTAGGTTTCAAGAAGTAGTCCATCAAAATATAGAGGGCCATGTGCATTTCATGGCAGACACTTTGAAAACGAGAGGCTTTCTGCGCCTTATTTCCTCTGAATGCACCTGGATAAGTGAAGCATGGAGCCAATTTGTCAGTTATTATGGCAAATTTTAAAATATTTGTGGATTTCTAAAGAGGTCATTAAACCGCAGTCACTGCAATTTGCTCCAGAAAGTACTCATTACACAGCCTTCATTTCCTATATGAATCATTTATAATTAATATTAGTGATTCTTACTAATGTTTATGACATAAAAATGGACAAAACCCCCCACAGACTTGCATTAAAAAGCCATATGTAGAGCCATATCAAGCCTGAGCCATATCTAGAGAGCAGAATATCACTGGTATATGTTAACAATCAATACATTAAATTACTTAAAGCTGCAGTCCGTAACTTTTTTTGGTTAAAAATTATCCAAAATCAATATTTGAGCAAGTACATAACCAGCCAGTGTTCAAAACTATCGCCTTATTTTAGCCCGATTCACAATGGTTAGCTTATAATAGTGTTTTCTAATTTGAGTGGTACGGGTAGGTTTTCGCGGGAAATTCGAGCATGGCACTGCGTCATTACGTCACGTCTGTAAACATAAAGAAGTTGTCCCGGCTACTAGGCTATCGCATGTGAGGATCCTGCAGGTGGCGGATCGTTTATAGCCTTTTCTCACAGCAGCTGGAATAATTAAATGTCAAAAAATAATTTTGATGGCGGATTGTAATCCAGAAAGGATTATATGAAACACATTTGAATGAAATTCAATTATATTCCAGTTTTAAATGTGCTTCTGATTACAGATAGCCTGGGATTACACAAGATTTGTATTTTAAAGACAACCAGTTTCGAAGGGAACATAGTTTGCTTTTTGGGTTAAAAGGATTTCTTGGTATGAAATTTGAATGGTATGACAATTAGAGATTAGACTGTCTGTACAGAAATTGAAATCTACACGCTAATACACACTATACTCATAGTCACGCAATGCTGATGTTAACATTAATAATTTGAGAATAAAGTATAACAATAATAATAATTTGCACGGTTTAA
>NW_015633542.1:858221-879698 GCF_001515625.1 Sinocyclocheilus rhinocerous
CTGTCTGTACAGAAATTGAAATCTACACGCTAATACACACTATACTCATAGTCACGCAATGCTGATGTTAACATTAATAATTTGAGAATAAAGTATAACAATAATAATAATTTGCACGGTTTAAAGTGATATGAGCTAATCGATCGTTAGATTAAATCACCATTGTTAGCGCGATTTATTGTAATACTTTTTTCCTGTTGGTCAGAACAAATGTGGCAGACTTGTTACCTACTTCTTGTTCAGATGACAATATGCGGTGAAAATTCTTATTTGGGTCATATATTCCAAGACGTAGGCTAGAATCTGTGATTACTAAGTATAGGATTCACACCGGTGCGGTAACTGACTGCCACACATACTCCTCAAAATATTAGATTCATCCGCGCTGGAGCCGTGCCAGAGTACAACCCATGCAATGAAGATAATTCCGCAAGTAACTGCAATTCCAGGTTTTCAAACAGAGATGGCGACAAAGAGGCAAAATTTACGGACTGCAGCTTTAATGTACATTGAAAATATACAGAATAATATATTGTGTAAATATATTACGAAATTGAATAATACTGTACATAAGGAATTACTGCTTTTCATATATTGAAAAATATGACAATATATTTACTTATATATCACAATGCCTGTAATGTTATATTCACTTCATAAAATATATGTGCATTTGATAAAATATAAAATACTGTGTGTGTGTGTATAAATATATTTTCCCATGAATGGAAATGCATTATTTAATATATTGTATTATATTTTTCTAGTATATTCCTATACATTTTTGCTTCCTAAGAGTATGCAAATGATCCGTTACATAAATTAATATGCATATTTTTGCATACATTTCCAGAACAGAAATCTGTACATTGGGCTCACAAAATCGCTAGCCCGATGTCCCAGGGCTATTGTGTTTTCCAGTTAGGGCCCCTGGCCCATACCAGAATTGTGAGATTACCTGAAAGTTGCAATTACCTGTTTTCATTTTTTATTCAGTGGCGGATACAGGCTTCCATATCATGTAGTGTCTTGCCTTAAGAAGAAATCATAACAATAAGACAATAAATAGACAATGGCAAACATTTCTCCAAGTTTCCAAGGTTTGGGGGGGAAAACTGGTTAGAGACGTCGAACATCATTCCACCCTTATCTTTTGCAAACTTCCTATTTTCTCTAGATCCTCAGTAGTCAAAATGTCCACCCTCTTAATTAGAAATTAATGCTTTCAAAGCATCATTCACCATCTGCTGGATCTTGGTGCATTGTGGGTAACGTAGTACCAGCTGTTTAAATTTTCCAGATTATTTTGTATCACCGAAACGGGAACGCCCACAACAGACATTTCCAACAAATATGATACCCATACCGATGAAGCACGCCCGCACCAATTTCCCCTCATCAAGACGAAATCGTAATTCATCTGTCTTTGCAAAAGTGCTGTTTCCACTGCAGTGGTGTATCTGTAATTGGCTAATAAAGGATGCCGAAGCCTGAAATACAGAGGGAAACCCATACGTCTGAAAGAGCATCTGCGTTCAACCCTCAACTCCTCACCGGCCGCTCAGGCCTTTTCCACTCTAGTTAGGCTGACGGGAGAGCGGAGGGTTTCTGACAGCTCTTTGGCCGGGCAGGGGTTACCCACCGGGCCGGGGACATACCTGTGGCCGGGGCGAGCGTGTGTGCGCGTTTGTGAGCGTCGCAGACATGCGCAGAGCCCACGCCAGACCTCCTCTCCGCGCACCCCAATAATAACAGCACTCCCTGTCTGAGCCGCATGCTTCTGCATATCAATGAGCTGCACTGCTTTGCTTTTCCACATTCAGCACTCAGACTGAGAGGGAAATTCTCCATACTGGGAATCTGCGAGTGTGCGTTTGATGAACATCGATGGCTCTTTACGCTAATTGTTGGGAGAGAGGCTTGTTTGAGAATGTCCACGTGGTTTAGATGTTGTGTATCGCACAAATACACTCAACACACACACACACTTTGCTGTGATTATGGTGTCTTGAACAAATGAAACCATCTTTTTGTTCCAGTACGTAGTAAACTGCCTGCTGCCTTGAGAGGGCGCTCACATACACGTTCATGTGTTTCATCTGAGCAAGTGTTAATTGTTGGTTGATATGCACATCTGTCAAATCCTGCCATTGTGTCACATCTTGTGCCATGAGCTCTGCATTTTTACTGAAATAATAATAATAATAATAATAATAATTTGTGATAGTGTTAATAACAAATTAAAATAGTAAAACAATATTGTTAAATTATTTTGACATTTAGTTTAACACTTTAAAATATAAAATTAATAAAATATACAAATATCCAATTAAAATAATAGTGTTTTTGTCTTGTTTTTGAAATAATCAAAATTACATTTTCAGATAAATGTAACAAAATGTAATGAACTTTATGCCAGTGGGGTAAGAAATATGTATATTAATATTTAAAAAGAATATTGTATTTATTTGTTAGTTAGTTAGTTAGTTTGTTTGCAGTGTTTAAGACAAAGAAGCCACAAAGATCAAATTTTTCTTGTCTTGTTTTTGACCAAAACAATTTTTTCTCATAAGGCACCATAAATGTTTTTGCACATGTTTATGATGCTGTCTAGTTAGGTCACTAGGTTTTAGGTCTTTTTCCATGTGTTTCCCATAACATTTTTATTTATTTATTTATTTTTGTAAAAATGCATACTAATATTATATTACGTAAATCTCATTTTCAAAGAACCTTAACAAAATGTAGTTCACATTAGTAGTTCACATGAAGCACAGCCTCAGGTTTTCTCCAATATTCATAATGTTTGCAGCAATCTTTCTTTCTTTCTTTCTTTCCATGTGTTTCTCATAACGTTGCGCATCTAGTCTTGCAGAAACGTTTTGGCGCGTTCCTCTCAGGACCGGCACAGACTAATCAGCTGTAAATGTTTCTTTTAAAAGGAGAAGGAGGCAGGAGTTAACCACCAAAGGCCGTTTCACAACAGCTCTCTCGCAGCAGAGCAGAGGAGAGCAACGGAAAGGAGGGGCCAGAGAGAAAGAGAAGACAAGTAAAGAGCTCTGGGCTTCATGTGTTTCTCATAACGTTGCGCATCTAGTCTTGCAGAAACGTTTTGGCGCGTTCCTCTCAGGGCCGGCACAGACTAATCAGCTGTAAATGTTTCTTTTAAAAGGAGAAGGAGGCAGGAGTTAAACACCAAAGGCCGTTTCACAACAGCTCTCTCGCAGCAGAGCAGAGGAGAGCAACGGGAAGGAGGGGCCAGAGAGAAAGAGAAGACAAGTAAAGAGCTCTGGGCTTTGACAAATGATCTAATAAAGGGGCAGGAGGATTATGGGCCAGGCGCCCACTGGGAAGAGGAAGTGTACGGGTAAATATTTTTAAAGGCTGTCAATAAATTAGCAGAGTAGAGAGTAGTTCACATGAGGAAGATCATCAGTAACAGCCAGTCTAGAATTGAGAGCGAGACAAACAGAAGTACAATAACATGATGCATATGTATACATATATCAACAGCCTTTTTATAAAATGATTAATGCATTTTCAGGGAAAAATACAAGATTAGTCTTTGTCTATGCACTTTCTGTTCAACCCTAATATGTTATGATACTTTTCCCGTTCAAAAACAGGCTGTTCATATTTAGTTAGTTAGTTAGTTAGTTAGTTAGTTAGTTAGAACTTTTCTCCCCCAACAGGCATTAACAGGATGAACACACTGATCCGATAAAACTTGGTGTTTGTTGGCTTTTAATGTGTCAATTCAATTTATTTGTTTAGCACTTAGCTTAGAAAATACAAAAATAGAATAGAAAATGGAAAAATAAAGAAGATTAAATGTAAAAAGAAAGAAAAGTAAATGAAAAGAAAACAGTGCCTTATAGCACCCAAAAGCCAAAAGCAACAATGACAAGGAACTAGACTTTATTGTCCTTTTCAGTATTTCATAATTGTTATATTTATATTGGCAGATTTAACTATGGGATAAACTGCACAATTAATTGCACAATTCTGAGGTTTTTATTCTGAATTTGGACTTTTTTTTCTCAGAATTCTCTTGCAATTCTTTTTTTTTGCCGCTATGGAATAAATAATAATAATAATAATAATAATAATAATTAATTCATTAATTTATCTCACCATTCTGAATTTAGTTTTCTTCTGACTTTTCTTCTCAGAATTGTTTTTATTTTGCATATTTTTAAAATGAAATAATTTTTTAAAAATGAATTGCATTTACAAAATGCAAGAAAAAGACAAAATTGTTAGATAAAAATTTTAATAATTAAATAAAAACCAAACCTTTTCCAAAAAATAAAACACAAACAACATTTTGCTTTTGTACATGTATATTTGTGTGTGCACTGAAAAAACATATTCATTGAATTTACTAAATTTTTTTAAGGTGGTTGCAATCAATTTATTTTAGCTACATTTAAATAAACAAATTTTGCTGAAAGTTAGTCAATTACATTTGTGTATTTAAATGTGGCTAAAATAAATTGATTGTAACCGCTTACCTTAAAAAAATTTTGTATCATTTTTTTCAGTGTGTGTGTGTGTCAAGTTCAGATTTGCCAATATATCAAAGTCTGCAATCATAGGTTTTTCAATTCAATTATGAACTCGAACATTTCCCATAAAATTCTTCTCTCATTAAGTTCAGACGATCTAAGCTTCTCAATTCTCTTACTGTGTGATGACTCATTTGCATCGGTTTTTATTTCTACAAAATAATTTTGTTTTATAACTTTTGAGACAAAGTTAAATTAAGGCATTAAAAAAACAGCAAACTGTGATCAATATTTGCAGCAGATCCACAAGGTGGACATCAGTTCAGATTCACAGTGAACAAGCCTCTGTACACGTCACATTTTACTGCTCCCACATTCACGATCCGCTCAGGTTTTTCATATTTCTCCTCCACCCGACCCTCCTCCTCTTTCTGTTTTCTTTCTGGAGCGCTCGGGCCTTTGAGCCTATAAATGTCACGTCCTCTCGCTTTCCCACACCATTCATCTCGGCTGGTTAGTCATCAGTCTGTTAAAGCTGATTTAAGCAGTTCACCTGTGCTGGCCAGGGGCCCTCATCTGTTGCTCCAGATGAGTGAGAGCTTGATGAGGTGAGGAGGGATCGCTGGAGGTCAGGCCTGTGCTCGCTTGCCCCGCGGACGGCTTCATTACAGCAGATAAGAAGAGCTGCTGGAGAGGAGATGGAAGATATTGGAGCAGCTGCATGTGCATTAGACATACAGATACAACTTAGACATTTCCTCCAAGCAGCCAAGATACCTATTTTCAAGAGTGAAGGAAGTCATTAATTAATTCATTTTTTAAAATGTATTTATTTATTTTATTTTATTTCAGGGTGCCTTGTTATTTAGGAACAGCGTCAAATTCAAACAGAGGTTTTGAATAAAAAACACAATAATACTAAAAATACTAATACAAATATTTAACAGCATCAAATTCAAACTAATAAAGATTAAAATAAAAAAGCATATTACTAATAAAATAAAATAAAATAAAAATAACAAATGGTATTTATTTATTTATTTATTCTGCTTATGCAGGAACAGGATCTAATTCAAACTTAAAAAAATAAATAAATAAATAAAAACATTACTGTACTGGGTGTTCAGATACAACTTAGACATTTCCTCCAAGCAGCCAAGATACCTATTTTCAAGAGTGAAGGAAGTCATTAATTAATTAATTTTTTAAAATGTATTTATTTATTTTATTTTATTTCAGGGTGCCTTGTTATTTAGGAACAGTGTCAAATTCAAACAGAGGTTTTGAATAAAAAACACAATAATACTAAAAATACTAATAAAAATATTTAACAGCATCAAATTCAAACTAATAAAGATTAAAATAAAAAAGCATATTACTAATAAAATAAAATAAAATAAAAATAACAAATGGTATTTATTTATTTATTTATTCTGCTTATGCAGGAACAGGATCTAATTCAAACTTAAAAAAATAAATAAATAAATAAAAACATTACTGTACTGGGTGTTAACTCATTTCAGGGAACAAAAATAAGGGGAAAAAATAGATGGCAGCAAATTCAATTTCAGGACCTCCCAGGATTCATTCTTCAATAACAAAATGTTGCCTATTAAAATATGATTTCATTACACAAAGTCAACCTAAAGTATGGCATTACATAAAATAAAATAAAACAAAATCAAATAAACTAATGAAGTTTGGAATAAAAGTAAACATATTACTGCATTGGGTGTTAACCCAGACACATTTTAGGGAACAAAAATAATAATAAAGAATGGCTGCAAATTCAATTTCAGGACCTCCCTGAATACACTAGTCAAGAAAATATAGGTAAGAAATAATAATAAAATATTAAAATAAAAAAAGTTACAATAAATAAATAAAGTAACTAACTAAAGCAGTAACTACTGGGTTGTCAGAAAGTGATATAAATTGTCTGTGGGCTGCTATGAGCTCAACAGTGTTTAGTTCTGCCAGTCAAACGCAGTTACAGCAGTCCAACATACTGAGATTTTTTTACATTTCAGAACTTTAATGGCCCGTAAGTGTGAAGTGATCTGCAAATCATGAATGTCGTGTTACCACACACGTCATTATTCACTCAGGGGTTTGAACACACACATGCACACACACACACACACACACACACACACATAGAGCTCTGAAGAGCTGAGGATGTGAGATGTTTCCTTGTGCTTTCAGTTCTGAGGACGTTCTTTCTCAGTGATCCATTGCTATGATGCCACCTGTGTGAAGTACAGAGAAAAATATCACACTTTATTGAGTCAATGAGTCATGTTTGTCATGTTTTCTGAGAATAGTTGAACTAAACCAAATTTTATTAATGTAACCAACTTAATTTGGTTGGAATCAGTGAACATGATGAAATCATGTAAATTCAATCAATTTGAAAATAAACCTCAAAAATATCATGCAGTGACCATTTTTGTCATAATTGCGCAGGTTTAGCTTGAACTCACGGCTGCAGGAGCTGCTTCAATGATCGGCCAAAAACTCCAGTAGAAGTTGCTCTGGCAGACTGTGATGATGATGATGATGATGATGATGAAGGTGAGTTCATCTGTACTCCCGTCCTCCCTCTGTGCTAAAAAGCCTTCAGAGGCGTCTGTCTTCACCTTGCCAGCTCTGTCTTCCCCTGGAGCTCCTCATTCATCAGCAAAACCTGCAAGACGAGCCAAGTTTCTCCATATATTTTTTCACTACTTTTATTGCATTTCTAGTAGTGTTTCCATGCTGGTTTAGTGCTGATCTACTATTAAACTTTGTTGTGATACAGACATGAATGATCAAGTATCAAATCAAGTAACTTAATCACATTTATTTATACAGCACAACAAAACAGACGGCTTCAAAGAAACTTCATATTAATAAACAGGAAAATAACAGTGTTCCCAGCTAACAAAAATATGTTCTGAGAACGTTTTGCTAATGTTCCCATTAGGTTATGAAAATGTTATTTCTGAATGTTCTCAAATTGTTCAATACATCAAATTTTTTTTTTTTTTATGTTTTATAAACATATTATTTATTGGTTATGCAAACGTTATGGGAACATTCCATCTTATCATTTTGTAAATATTACAGGAACATTACTTTGGAATGTTTTCTGAATCAAAATGTTGGACGCATGTCTGACTGAAGTCAGTCTAAACAATGTTTTTTGCTAACATTTTTAGAACATTATTAAAGACCAGATAACTTTGAACAAACAATGAATTAACCAGAAGTTAGCCAAAGATCTGAGAACGGTCCTTGTTAGCTGGGTTAATGCTGTAAAATGATCAATTATCAATTAATAAACAAATAAATTTCAGCTGTAAAGCAGAAAGATAATATTGTCATTATTCGGCTCAAGTCAGTTCAATGTTGAATTAATTCAGTTTTATTCAATAACAGTGTTGATGTTGCAAAGTTAGTCATTATTCAGCTCAGGTTTTGTTCTCATCCAATTGTGTCAGTGCAGCTAAATTGATAATATTACTTAATATGAATGGTCTTTTAAACAATAAATTAAATATGTGCTTGGACATTGTGGAAAATAAAATCCAAAGGTTGCAAAAGTTTTTTGTTTTTTTTTGCAGCGATGCCATAGAAGCATTTCAGTTCCTCAAAGAACTCTTCAGTAAACAGTTCTTTTTATTAGTGTAAAGAACATTTTAATAATCTAAAGAACTTGTTTTCATTGTAAAGAACCTTTTGATTAATGGAAAAATTCTGATGCCACTGAAAGAACCTAAGAACCATTTCTGAAGAACCCTTTTCCACTTCAAGGAGCAGTTCAATTAATGAAAAGGTTCCATGGATGTTAAAGGTTTTTCTTGGAACCATCGATGCCAATAAAGAACCTTTATTTTAAAGAGTTTATGCTAACATTGAGGGAAGTCCCTGAATATAAAAACCTGGAAGGAAGGCTCTGTTGACTTGGGCCAGTAAGGAACCACCTAATCATCATGGTCAGAAAACGTAAAAATGTTCTTCATGTTCTTTGCCTCTTCCTCTCGTGCTCTGCGCCAGCACACTTTCTCCATTTACTCGAACACACAGTAACCATGAACTACAGCCAAACTCAAGGAACACAGCAAGCAAACACATCACTGCAGCGAGCGCAGCACAGCCGACACCTCACTAAATCAAACATCTGTCTTTACCAATTAGCCTCAGCTCTCGCCGTGTGCCCTGGAGGAGGAACGCCAGCATATGGGGTTCATGCCCACCATCACACGGCTCCTCCCAGCTGCTCAACAGAGAAGATGTCATGGTGGAGTAATGAAGAGGTCTGCGGAACTAGACAGCGTGCAAAATTATTATTTTGAAAGGTTTGATGGCCTTGATTTCGGAGAGCGTATTTGCCGCCCGTCTCTCTCTCCAAGCAGACTTTGCAGTTGGTTTGCTTTGGCAGTCGTCTCGGGTTTGTGGTTAAAGTGTGTTCAGGCTCTCAGGGCATCACGGCTGTGCCATGCTTTCACTGCTTTGTGCACATTTTGGTAGCCTCAATTTTCTATTTCTACTGACGTTTTGGCTACTGCATCTTGTGCCATGAGCTTTACATGGTCACTTCAATCAATCAATAAAAATGTAGTTTTTCTGTGAGTGATTATTGAATAAAATTCATGTAGCACGTGCAAAAGTGTTATATATATAAAGGCATACACACACGTTTGTTTTAACTTCACTAATTGTTGTTAAATTTCTTTGAACTATGTACTGTATATATATAGCTCAAAGAAACTTAACAACATTTAGTGAAGTTAAAACAAATATAAAAATAAATGAAATAAAAATGAAAAATAATACAAATTCAAAGAAAACCACGTTTTCATAGTCATATGAAACTATTGATTAAGAAGACTCTGAGATGTAGATGCAACTTAGTAGTGAGTTCAAAATATGTGGCTAATCAGACTCACTAAATGCTTTATTTAAGAGCAAAAACATGCATTTTATTCACTAATCACCCACATTTATTCATTTAGCAGACACTTTTCTCAGCAGCTACTAACAAACGAGGAATGCAACAAACAAACAAAAGTTTTCTATGTAAATGAGATTTACTGACTGCCCTTATGCATAAAGCTCAGCACCTTCAGATTTCTATTTCTGTTTCTATTGATCACTGCAGCAGCAGTTCATCAAAGAAGATCGAATTATTGAATAATGATGGAGAACCACACATTCACTTCATGACAGGGCCATTTTGTCATTAAATATCACTAGAAACAATTCTTTAAATATTTCACAGAATTAACATAAAAAAGCAATCCCAATTAAATGTTTTTGTAATATTAAATATATTTTTTATTTATTATATATTTTTATATATTCATAAAAGTATATATTTTATATAAAATTATTTATGTTAATTAACAATTTAGGTGGAAATACAACTTTTTTGGAATAAATTAAACATCATTATTTTTAATTATTTAGTTTTAAATTATTTTAAATATTCACAGAATAAGTACAAAACATTAAATGTTTCTGTAATATGACATACTTCCATTAAGCAAGGAATTCGATTTTATCCATCAGAATTTGATTAAAGCATGGAAAGCTATCAGCTATGATATTATTATTTAATATTATTAAACAATTTAGGTGGAGAACATTCAGATTTATTTGAAAGATTTTTTTTATATATAATAATTTGCACTTATGAATTTATTAAGAAAGTAAACAAGGTCAATTTTGCTTTCACATTCTCTTTAAACGTCTGTGAGGTTCATCAGACGGCACACACTGATGGCAGCAAGCCTGTTTTCAGTGTTGCATGAAGAGCATTTGCCAGCAGACCATCATACTCCCGGCCTGTGATGTGCGTTCACTAGCCAAGCTCGAGGGGTTTTATTTTTCATCAGAAGGGGGGGATGAGGGTACCCTGCTGTTTGCAGTCCACCCTCCGCTGGTGTCAACCCCAGTTTGAGCTGCTACGTTTTGTCAGTTGGCACCAAGGCTCCTTCCCTCACGTTCATCGATTAATGACCTCACTTATTCAAAAACAAACAACGGCAACTTCTCCCTGGTATTCCAGTCAAAACACGCCAGCCCGGCCGTGTCCGCAGCACCCTGGCCAAATTAGCACCAGATGTCCCTAAACCATTTTTTTCTCTTCCACCATCCCTCTTTCCTGTCTGGAATTCCACATTCCGAGAGGACGTGGATCTGCCGGGATCTCCCAGATTTGGTCTGCTGTTGAGAACTAGATGAGATCTTAAAAACCTGTTACATAGTGAAGGTGTGAAATGATACACGCATGTCAGACATGCATTGCTGCATTTACACAGGCATGCACAAACATTTAAGCATGCAAAGTTGTTCAAACGACCACATTTCACTTATATTGTTCAAGGCAGTACAGTGCATACATACATTAACACAAAAAGCACCCAGAGTAGGATGCATTAAACATTTACTGCCACCATGCATTGCTGTATTTACACACGTGCATGCATGCATGCACAAATATTTAAGCATGCAAAGTTGCTGAAACTGATACATGTCAAATTTACGAGTCAATACAGTGCATACATACACATACTAACACAAAAACCACCAAGAGAAGGATGCATTCAACTTTTAGAGTCTCCAGGCATTTTTGAATTTACACATGCATGCACATACACAAATATTTAGGCATACAAAGTTGTTCAAACTGACACATCAAATATACAACCATATGCAGTGCATACATACACATACTAACCCAAAAAACTTCCAGAGGAGGATGCATTTAGTGCCTCCATGGATTTCTGCATTTACACATACATACATGCATGCACAAACATTTTAGCATGAAAAAGGTTGCTCAAACTGGCACTTCAAATATACAAGCCAATCAAATGTATACATATGCATACAAACACAAAAAGCATCCAAAACAGGATGCATTGAACTTTTAGTGTCTCCATGCATTTCTGCATTTACACATGCATGCATGCACAAACATTTAAGCATGAAAAGCTGCTCAAACTGATACATGTCAAATATACAAGTCAATACAGTGCATACATACACACACTAACACAAAAAGCACCTAGAGGAGGATGCATTAAACATTTAGTGCCTCCATGCATCAGTGCCATGCAGCTCTTTGAAGCTGAGCACGTCTCAATAAGGGCTGACAGTATACATCAGCTCCTGCCAAAGAGACAGCAAATCGGCCCATTAGCCCACCCATAGCTGTCCAACACCCTGCCTGTCGACACACACCATTCACACTGCTCCTTCAGCCAGGAGGGAAGACTAATTTACTTTTCCACTTCACTGCAATAGGAAAACAAAAGCCCTGCAGTGCCTAAACAAAAGAGCCACTTGAGAGGTGATAGCAACACCTCTGGAAGCTTCCACGCTCTCAGATAAAGCCTATTTAGCAAGAGAGCAAACACATATGCGCACTGTCTCTTTCTCTCTCTCTGTCTGTATGACGGAGTGTAAATAGCTCCCAGTGTTATTTTTAGGGCTCAGGAGGACCCCAAGGCTCTGCGCTAGGCCCGCTTAGAGAGTGAATCAGTGCATTTGAAGTCCAAGACGGGTTGATGGCACTCGATTTATGGCTGTCTTCATCTCTTCTTACCCCTTTCACTGACATATAAAGAGGCCCTAGATGTCTGTGAGGATATGCAGATAGGTTTGGGTTAATAAAGCTGCCTGTAATGTGCACTTTCAAGACCTTTTAACATTTATATACTTTTGCTTACTGTTAAATAATTTTTTAGCGCTTAATCTTTGCCACAAATTGCTTGGATCCTATTTGATTTCATTTGTATTTGCACAGTGTAAATGTTTCAATGGCATTTTCATTAGAAATCAAACAAAACTGATATAGTATGTCAAAATAAGTAAATGAGTTCAATACATAAATTAATTAAACACTAAAACACAATTAATGAAACACATTAAACACAATTAATGAATCGATTTATTATAGCTTATTACATTTAAAAATATATTTTAATCATTATTTTTTTTGGGCAATTATATTATATTATTAATAATAATGTTTACAGAAACAAAATATTTTACACAAACACTCTCATTATTACACTCAAAGCTAAATAATAGCAATACCACAAATTTACCATGATTTTTGAAATACCATGGTTTTGGACACTACAAAAATGGTAATACATGGTATTCTTTGAGTTACTTTGTAAATAGCTTTATGTCATATAAAAAAATCTTATAAAAGTAAAATAAATAATTAAATATAACTACACCAACACCACCAACAATAATAATAATAATTATTATTATTATTACAATATTAATATTAATTTATGATGCCATGCTACACAACATTAGGAAAGTGTCATAATTTGGGGCACATTTAAAATTGAAAATTAATTCAGCAGAAAATCTTAAACTTGCAGTGTGACTCTTGTTAAAATATGATATTTTATTAAAATCTATCTTGTTGCATTGACATGAAATCTAATGAATAAATAACATTGCATGGCTCCCTGTATTAAACACTCATCCACACTAGTGCACGGGCCCACAGACGAGTCCCTGATGGCCACAATGGCAGGGGTTTGAAGGGGAATCTTGTGGGAAGGAAAAGCTCTCATTGCTTGGGATCTGCTTGTGTAAACAATCGGGTTAATGAAGCTCACCGCTCCTAATCCCACCTCCCCCTCCTGACCCGCCCACCCCTTAATCCCACCACACAACCCCAACCTGTCAATCACACTGCCCCGGGGCAGTGTATGTGTGTGTGTGTGTGTATGTGTGTGTGTGTGTGTGCATGGATCAAGGTGAATTTCAGAGCCTGAAATGTACTCAAGTCCAGTTGAGGGCAAAGAGGAGCTTAATCAACTCCACATGAATGTGTTTCCAGTTGAGTGAAGCACTTCGCCAGTGTTACAAACATTTACATCATGACCTGCTGCTCTGGGGTTTCAAATCAAGCCATTTATGGGCCTTATTAAGGGCACATGTGAGTAAAGCACAAGCCACACATGATGACGTGCATGAGAGAGATGTACAATATAAGATAATGGATTTCTTTTGTATATTATGATAAAAAGTCACTTTACGTTTCCTATCACAAAGTAATATATTTATTTTCTTTCTCATTTTAATTCTTCAAGACTTATAAGTTAATAAGTATTTTTTATGATTATACATAATATATATATAAACGTAATCATTTTTAAGAAATACATTTTATTTTATACTTCTTATATGCATGAGGTTATATCAGCATTCCTGCAATTTGTGAATGCAATTATTATTATTATTATTATTATTATACACACACACACACACACACACACATATATATATATATATATATATATATACTGAGATTTTGTTAGATTTATCCTAAAGGTGTTTGTATCCATTATTTGGGAATAAGTGCAGGAATTCTGTTGCTATAACCTCAGTGCTGTACCCTCAAGCAAACCTGTTGTTATATAAATATACATTATACACCCTGTGCCTCTCGTTACCCTGGGGCTGTAAAATGGGTGTTAACCAGCAACACCGTCTCTTCCTAAGGAAGTGTTTACAAATCTGTTCCCTACTTAAAACTTTAAAACAATCCTTAAGAGCAAACAGAGCTGTGAGCTTTAGGAACCAACACAAATCTGGAGCGTCTGAGGACACTCTTTCCATCCCCAGAGAAATAACATCTATTATAAGCAGAGCAGAACGAGGCGGATCCATTACACCGTCATCACTTTCATCCTGAAGGCTGGTTTCATATACACCAGAATCATACATGTGTTTTGACCTGAGTAAACGTGATGTTTGTTCTAGTGGGACAGTCTATATCAGGGTTCCTCAAATCTTTCCCTGGAGGGCCAATGCGCTGCAGAGTTTAGCTCCAACCCTGATCAAACTCACCTACCTGTGATTTTCTAATGATCCTGAAGACATTGATTAGCATGCTCAGGTGTGTTTGATTAGGGTTAGAGCTAAACTCTGCAGGAAAGTGGATCTCATGGGGCAAGATTTGAGGATCCCTGGTCTATATGCTCTTAAAAATAAAGTTCTTCAGCGGTTCTTAGAAGCACCTGAAGCAAAGATCCTCAAAAGTAGTCCATATGACTTAAATAATGATTCTAATTTCATTCTGTTCACACATAAAACTAGCATATGACCTGAGAAGACTTGGTATATAGACATACAGACTACAATTATGGCATTGTTTTGTCCTCTGTTGTCCTCTTGTCGTGGTCTTTATGAATTAAATAAATAGAAATATAAAATATGAAATCATTTAAAAAGACATTTTTCATCATCAGTATCATGACATGTTCTCACACATCTGTCTTATCTTGTAGCCCTTGTGTTGTCTTCCCTTCTCTTTGACTTTTCTTGCCGAGGCCATTCATTCGGAGAAGGGTGTAGGTGCTTAGTTATAGCCAGATTTGTGTTGATGTTGAGTTATGAGTCTGATGTCTCTCTTTCTGTTTTCACTCTGTTCCGTCCGTTCTCATTCATCAGACGAGTGTGAAGCCCTTGCCGTTCAGCCCATCATGGCAGACAGACACTTGGAGGGACTGAGAAGAGCTGAAGCGCATCAAAACCAAAACCACAGTGTTATTCATTTACCATTTTATGTATTAGCAATGTTCACCACCAACATCAAGTTTTTCTTCCCTCCTCCCCTCTACAGTGTCAATATAAGAAAGTGACAATTAACCTCCTTCCCGTGTCTTGGTTGAGGGATCCAAACGGATGATTTGGCTTCAGAGGTTTATATGAGTCAATTGACATATTAAGATCTATTTACTACCATAACAAAAAGTACCATGCTATTACCACAGTCAAGGACCATGCACCATCAAAATACCATGTTATTCTTTGGAGTACCATGGAAATACTGCAAGTACTGTGATGGTTCACATACTATGGCACCTTGAAATATACCATGGTACTAAAATTCATGTAGCATAGTTTTTATACTTATACTTCCAATAATACCTTGGTGAATGTCCAAAATACATCAGTAGCACCATAATACCATGGTACGTTTTGTAAGTGGTGGTATTACAGTATAGTAATGGTATCAGATGTCAGATTTACCATAGTACTGTACTATAGTACTCCAAGGTATTGCTGAAAACCCATGGTACATGTCCTAAAATACATTATTTACCAAAGTACCAAATAGTAGTGAGGTACTACCATGGTATTTTGGAAATGTGCCATGGTATTCTTGGAAGTACTGTGGGGTACAATATAAAAACCATTGTATATTTCAAAATACCATAGTATTTCATTTGATACCTACATCAGTATACCATGGTACAGCCATAGTACTTTTTGGAAAGAAACTTTAAAATTGTACAAAGTTGAGTATAATTTCCACCAACATACACACACACACACACACACACACACACAAACACAAAATGACAGAAAGATTCTGCAAGCTACTTACAGTTTGAAAGAAATACCAAATGTATGTACTGTATTATGGTTTAACAGCAACTGCTATTTTGGTGTAAACCAGTTACCATGGTAAACTTTTATATGAGATTAAAGAACCTTGCTGTTTGGGCATATTTCAGTCTGAAATTTACCTGCTGGTTTATGCATATATATTTGAGAGGGAGAGAATAAATGGAGGTAAGCGGTGAGGGATGAGAGTGATCGGGCGGTAAGGAGGATAAACGGGAAAATAACAGCCCTGAAGCAAGAGGCAGAAAATCAGCCGTGGTTTGGCGCTCACCGTGATGGAGCGAGCAAGCTTTTCCGTGCCATACGGGAGTCCTGTGCCCAGATTGTGGAGCGTCGAGTCGCTGACTTCGGGGGCGCGGTGTCAAAACCAACATGGCAACTTTACCCGAGCGGTGCGTTTGGCAGAACCGGGATACGTTCATCCCATCATCCCCTGTGTCAGGGTGCTGACATGGGCCGCCTGGCAGACTCTTACAAGACTGGAGCTCCTAAGCAGAGGCTTTATGGAAGACCCTGCCGGTTATTATTTCTATTAGCAGGCGCTTTATTCGGCTCCAGATGCCAGTGCTCGCTCTCCACAGCTGGTTCTGCTCAGACGGACCGTGTTAGCTTTACTTAAGAGCTGCTTTGCCAAAAACCGTTCTGATATTTTTCTTCGTCCCCTCTGGTCTCTTCCTCATCCTGTCAGTCTTCGTTTTTGTGTTTGTGGAAGTGATGTCTTTTAGCACGCTTGTGTTCGCCTTTTCTGTTTATTCGTTTTTCATTTTTCAACATTAAGTCGAATCATCAGAACGGCAATTAGCCTACAGCTCGCTCTTCGGCGTGACAGGTGTTTTTTCCTGTAAAATAAATGAATATGCTTAAAACAAGATCAAAACAAGATCAAAAGGAACAAAATCACATGAAAACACTTCGATATAAACCATATACTGTATGATTACAAATTTCAACAATATTGCCTAAGCTTTATGATTATATTATAATACAAAACAAGTGAAAGGAAAGAGAAATACACAATATTACAATACAATTCAAATTTAATAAAAAAACAATAAGGTGCTAATTGATGTAAAAAATAAACCCCACACACACACACACACACACATACATATATATATATATATATATATATATATATTAGGGCTGTCAACATTTACACATGTGATTCATTCAATTTCTTAACATGTTAAATTATTTTAATGCAATTAACGCAATTTTACTGAATCATGTGAAATTGCGTATTTAATCACGATTAATCGCGATTAAATTTTTTTTTATCTATTGACAGCCCTAATATATATCATGATACATGATATTGCCACAGTACATGTCTAAAATAGTCACATTTAGGTCAAAATAAATATGCAATTATACACCTCCAAAAAACATGGTATCACTCTGGTATTTTCTGCTAGTGAAGCACAAACCTTGTTAAAAGGTCTCGAGTCACAAAATCAGTCAAGAGGTTTTGCTTATACAATGAAACAACGTTGGCGCCCACTGACTTTCCACAGAAGAAAGTAAGTCATACCGGTTTGGAACAACATGAGGATGAGGAACTGATGACAGAATTGTTATTTTTGAGTGAACTGGCCCTTTAAATCACAGAGTCTCTGAAGGTTCTATATCTCTCATGTAGTTTTACTTCTCAAGTTGATCTTGTTTTAAGGACATTTAAATGTTGTTACAGAAAAAAAGGCACAGATAAGAAGTCTGATATTTTTGTTGGTCTTGATTGACAATAAGTTGTTTTGACAGTGACATGTAGAGCTGAACGTTTCATGTGACTTACAGCTGCTATGATTGACAAGAACATTTAAACCTGGAAAACATTGTAACACAATATAACAGACCTAAATCAGACTGAGCTCGTTTTCACATGACTTCAACCTCTGATATTTCTCACGATGAGCCACAATTCTTGGTTATTGAGGATGAACAGTGACATATGAGTGAGATCAATGATTTTGCTCCTGTTTAATATGAGATACAGTAAGAGGAGAAGATGTCGGCTAAAAACATTCTTCACGCACTTATTGCTCTTTCATAACTCATTTCATTTAAATTTATCAACATTGTGTCAGCTGTTTCTCCTATATGAAACAGACTCATATGAGTCAATAGTTGTCATATAATAAGATTATAGAGCTTCAAAATGAATATTTGACTTTTATTGCAGAATTTGGTATTTTGAGCACATTGTTGAGATCTGAAACTTTAAAGGAGATACATATGAGATTACTGTTTCTCTTTTCCTCATGAAAAACATCTGAGAATCAAGTTGTTCTACATTGAATCTCATTGCTGTCTAGACAAAACGGCTGCGATATTAAAGAATCTCATGTGTGATTGTTCTTTCCTTTGGGTATTTTCCCAGTCGCTCGTGTCGTAAAACATCTATTGTGTGTTTGGGATCGGGCCTGTATTCTGTGTATGACAGCATAACAATGGGGAAATTCCCCAAAGTTTTCTTCTGGACATAATGATAGTCACCCGAGGAGGAGGAGGAGAATAGCAGTACTAGTTAACATCAACCCCAACCAAAACAAAGATGCTCAAAAAAAAAAATAATGTTTTAAGGGGGCAAATGGACAGTAAATGTGTAATGGGAATGAAGTGTGCAGTGAAAGATTGTTAATTTACATCTGCGTGAGTCCAAATCAAAGTAAACATCAAAAACCTATGTGTTGTTCAATAACCACCCAGGATTCAGGTCTTTCTCCATCTCAGGGCTTGAACTGCACAGGGGTTGTAATTGAATAAACATCTCCACTGAGATGATAACACTCCACCCTTAAACCTCTGTTTTTCTGTCTTTCGTTCTCTTTTAAATCCACATCTCTGCACTGTCTCTGATTTTTGCTCATTTTGAAGAAGAAAAAAAAAAACATTGGTCGCTTCGAGTTCATCAAACCCTACAAACACTCTGGAAAACAAGGCTGTACTAGCTGTGAACTGCGGTCGAAAGGTCGCTCAGACTGCGTCCACCAACCGCTTCGTCTGGCAAACAATTAAAAGTTGTTTTGATGGTTTGGACTTGATTGAACTCATACAGTAACGACTTATTGTTATGTCTGGAGCAAAATATGAAAATAAGCCGCCTTTATTGAGGAAATTAAATTCACTGTGAAGCCAGAAGGGAAGGACACTCCCTTTGTGAGCTCATCAAAATGAAAACGCGCTGATAGTCGAGCGACTGTTGTGGTAACATCAGTCAGACCGGAGAGACAACGAGACAAAAAAATAATAATTTCTTAATCAGTTTTTTTATCTTGCTTTCCACCACATTCTTGAAAAAGAAACTACAATATAACAAGACTTGAAAAAATACTAGTTCAATCATGACAACTCTCGGAAGATTTTAGCATGGTGATGGATATGACAATGTTAATGTATTTGGTCTTGGCGGAACAGATCAGCTACGCTGCTGCTGAATTGCTGCTGCTTTTGGTTATTGCTGTAGTTGTAGATTATTGCTGCTGCTGCTGCAAGCAAGTACAGGAACTTGCTACTGCCAATGCATATGGCGATACGGTGCCGTGAGTATTTAAGACATACTGCTGCTGCACAAATAGCATATAAAATAACCCCGTAGCAGATCTATACAGGTGGAGCTGGGGAAGGTGGAGGGTTTCAGAGAAACTCTGAAAGCGCGCTGCAGGAATCTCTAGTGAATGCTAGCCAGCCATATAAATGCAAGGCAGTAAGCTCATTGGCTGCATATGCAGCATGAACCAATCAGATTGTGCCAAGTCGTTTAACTCTCTGAATAGCATCAGTTACGTTAACACCCCATCAGAATGTGCCATCTAGAGTTTCATGACTGAACTATATATATATCCTAGAGGAAATATTCTTAGGAAGTTGTTGGAAGATTTAATGCTCAAAAGAACGTAAGGAGATAAACCTGCACAAGTTTCTGTGGCATCTTACACACTTCTCTATCCCAAGGCACTTTTTCCCCAGAGTGTATTTGGTTCATTCTCACGAACTGCATCACAAATAAGCTGCTTTTCCCTCCATATAGCCGAGAGGAGAATTTATTCTTTGGCTATCCAGAGCAGTCCTGCCCAACTTTTAAACAGTGATGAAATGTACTTGACACCAGGGGCACACTTGGAAGATGAGCGAAGTTTACAGCCTTCCTGCAAGTTATTTTTCCCCTGCTTTTTCTTTTTCTTTTTTATCCCTCTCCAAGGTCAGACAAATGGGTTTACCGATGTTTACCGATGTTTACTCCTATATGATTTCGAACGAGAATTTCACTGAGAATTTTTATGAACTCCAGAGACATGACTTAATGCCAAATCTGTGTGACGTCAGAGTTTGGTTATGTGTAAAATCACATACTCACATAACTGAATAACCATTGTCCTGCTCAGACCTGATCTAAACATTTCTTCATCAAACATGGTAACACATATCAAACGGTGATTCATATCCTTGGGAGCTTGTTTGTTTGATGGTTTATGCCACAGTTATGAGCAGATATCTAAATATCGTCATACTTTTAAAATATTCAACGGCCTGAACTGTGAGGTTAGAACCTGAACTCTTCTACTCTCATCATGCTAATGCATTACCTCCATATCAAAGCTGTCTGCTCACAAAACCTCAGCTTGGAGAGTTGGGAACGCCAGGACTGCTGCGAATAAACTTGTTAAAACAAAACCAGGGGTATGCCAGGACAAGGTTCCTGTATTTCAGGACCCTTCTGAAGACAAGTAACCCAATTGCCAAGCAAAATGAAAAATCTGCTGCAAAATAAAATAAATTATTTACAGGATCTTCAACTCACCGACAGAGACTGAGAGGAGGGGCGGCAGCTCTCGTCCATGCTGATAGATGGATGGTGTTATGCGTATAATCTGCTACGCTGCTGCTGAATTGCTGCTGCTGTTGGTTATTGCTGTAGTTGTAGATTATTGCTGCTGCTGCTGCAAGCAAGTACAGGAACTTGCTACTGCCAATGCATACGGCGATACGGTGCTGTGAGTATTTAAGACATACTGCTGCTGCACAAATAGCATATATTAACCCGTAGCAGATCTATATAGGTGGAGCTGGGGGAAGGTGGAGGGTTTCAGAGAAATTCTGAAAGCACGCTGCAGGAATCTCTAGTGAATGCTAGCCAGCCATATAAATGCAAGGCAGTAAGCTCATTGGCTGCATATGCAGCATTAACCAATCATCTTGTGCAAGTCGTTTAACCCTCTAAATATCATCGGTTACGTTAACAACCCGTCGCCTGCGCCATCTAGAGTTCCATGACTGAACTATATATTTAAAGGGGTCATATGATGTTGCTAACAAGAACATTATTTTGTGTATTTGGTGTAATGAAATGTGTTTATGCGGTTTAAGGTTCAAAAAACACATTATTTTCCACATACTGTACATTATTGTTTCTCCTCTATGCCCCGCCTTTCTGAAACGCGTCGATTTTTACAAAGCTAATCGTTCTGAAAAGCGAGGTGTGCTGTGATTGGCCAGCTATCCAGTGCAGCATTGTGATTGGCCGAATGCCTCAAGCGTG
>NW_015633542.1:880123-883765 GCF_001515625.1 Sinocyclocheilus rhinocerous
TAAAGAATATCTCTTTGGATTTGAGACTTTAGTCTTTGCAACTTTACAGATCTTCTTTATGCACCAAGAGCTTGTAACACTCCAAAGAGAAAGGAAAAATTTTAATTGCATCATATGACCCCTTTAAGAAAATAATTTTTTACTATAAGGGAGCATCCTGAGTAGCCAGCTCGTAGATGAACATTACAATAAATAGCGGTGCTGTTGTTATTAACTAAAATAAAACTATTAAATTATAATACTAAAATAACACATACATCACACACAAATAGTGGATTGTAATATAATTATTATAAGTTAATATGTACTATTTTATATTATTTTTTATCAAATTAACTTTTTTAAACTGATTTTTAACTGATACTTCTTTGGCAGTGAATGAAATTAATTATCATTATTTTTCAGCATTATCAATACATGCAATGTTGCCAAAAGAATTTGGTTGGTTTTGATTAAAAGTATCTATCAATACAAATAGTTATAGAAGCTTGTTTCCACCATGGAATAGCTATTTTTTCTCAGCCTTGAAGATATAAACACAGAATTGCAAGCAACTCAGAATTCAGAATGTCTTGCATGTGGAGAGCAGACTATCTTGCAATTCAATTGTTTTCCCCCTCACCACAGAATAAAAAAAGAAAAAAGTTATTGCAGTTTTTTTATCTTACAATTTAGACTTATTTTATCAGACCTGCGGATATATCTCACAATTTTGTTTTTCTCAGAATGGCCTTTTTTATTCTGTGTTGTAACAGGCTTCTATAAACGGCTATCAATACAAAAAATTAAGTAGTTAATATATATATTTTTTTTTTTTAAACTTCCAACGTGCCTATGTGGGACCATCTTCATTTTGGAAAGCTCATATGATGCCTTACACTGTCTAAGTATGCAGCTCTTAGGTCTGGGAGCAGCTCTAATGTATCTCAATACTAGTGAATATGTCAGAACTGTAGGTCAGTGGGGGTGAAAGGCCACGCGGAGGTCATTTGCTTAAAGCATTAATATTGATCTTAAAAGCGGATTGGAGAGAGTCAGGGGAGCATGTTCATTTCTGACAGTGTCTTATAAAGAAGCGCGCCTCAGGTGGTTTTGGCGCGAGCCTGAGAGAAACTCAAGGAAGGGGGAAAGACAGAGACCTTAGACTATTTTTGTTCTCACACACAAGGGTGGGCAGGGCAGGTGAGCGGGGGTGTTCGACGCTTCTCAACGCCCGGGGTGACGAGAGAATACGAAGGTGTGAGAACAAAAAAAGAAAAAGACATTCTGTGCATTTCCTCTCCTGTTCACCAACTGGCTCTAGGCTGAAGATTTCCCAAACCCTGCCTCTCTCTCTCTGGCCTTCGCTTGTCACTCAAACCTATGTGAAAACTCCTCCCACTGAGGCTTATCAATGCCTGCACACCATGAGAACCTGTGTCAGGTACTTTCTTTCTCGTCACTTTCACCTGCAGTTTGCATTATAAATTCTTCTGTCTGTATTTAGAGCATGACAGAGTTCTGCATGACTCCCATTCATTTTCTTCATAAAGAACTGAACCTTGAGCTCTTAGGTTATTGAATGATGATATAAGACACAAGTCAATGTATTTCAACTTAAATAGTTAAACTTTTGGTGTTTAATCACCAAATTCCCAGTGCACACTGCAAAAATGATTTCCTTGCTCAGTATTTTTGACTTTTTTTTACAGTACAAATATCTAATTTTTTTTAAAGCAATACATTTATTTCAAGCAAAATTACTTAAGGTATTAAGTGAATGTAAAATGTATTGGTAAATAATGTAGATAATGTAAAATGAATGTAAATGTAAAATAATGTAAAAACTTTTTTCTACCTTTGTCTTTTTTCTTACACTTTCATGTACTTTTCTTATTCAAATTTGATTGTGTAATATTGCAATTCAGCGGGTTGGTTTGGTTCAGGTCTTAAAAAAATGTATTGTTGGTTTGTTTGTTTTGTAATTCTTATGGAGAAAATGAATGAAATGAAACACTTCAAGCACCAAAACTGATAAAAAAAGTGAGCTCTTTCTTTATTTTCCTAATCTACAATACAAACAATCCCACATAAAAGATAAAAGAAACAAATTACATTGGTATATATATATATATATATATATATAAAACACCATATAACAAACATTAAACGCCCAGAAAAAAAGGTACAAAAGCTGTCACTGGAGCAGTACCATTACAGTACTAATATGTACACACGAGGTACTAATATGTATCTTTAAGGTACTTACATGCACCCTTTAGGGGTAAATAAGGTACAAATGTTTACCTTTAGAAAGTGTACTGCCCCAGTGACAGCTTTTGTACCTTTTTTTCTGAGAGTGTTTATAATAAATGTAACTATGGGTAAATTAGTCCTTATATGTATAAAATGTACAGTCAGACAGTCATTATCACAAATAAAGCCGTGTAGTTTCTGACCTCGATGTTCAAACATGGGTTGTCCTTTGAGCTTTAACAGGGCATGTGTCTCCAGTGGAGCTGCGTCACGCTCTGTGACTTTATGTGTGTGTGTGTGTGTGTGTGTGTGTGTGAGTGGAAGATGCTGGAACGCCTGTCAATCCACATGTAATTAGAACAAGACTGCCATGACCGACACAACTCCAACGCAATTTATGATTTCTTTAAAGTCAGCTTATCTTATTTTAAGATTTTTCCTTTGTTCTTCGATTCACCACACATTTCATAAATGCTGTCAACCATCACATAGAAGATTTCATGAGAGCAGTCAAACATTTTGAAAATATTTAAATTAATTACAGGACTAGTTAAAAGGTTTAAAGTGTCCAGGTCTTTCTATTAGTGCAGTCAGGTTATTGATACGCCATTACTGATACGGATATTGATATGCCAGGTTATTGATACGGTGTGCCCAAGATCACCATTTGTAGCTACAGTATTGACAGAGGATTTTGACATTTGAGTGAAAAATTTGGCCAATGATCAGCACTGAAACTGATGAAAAGGATGTCTTTAATATCTCAACTGTTTCTCAGACAGATATTAGATTTTTATTCTTTTAGATTTTAGATTTCTTTTAGATTCTTATTCTCAGTTGTTTTTCCTGGACAAAAGACATTCATATGAAGTTTCACATGAAATCTCCTCGACGTCTCAAACCGTTTTCGGAAGTGGCAAAGAGACCCAAGTCTGCCATCAAAGTCAGATACTTCCATATAAACTCTAACATTTCTCATCTAATGATCTGAGCTGCTCTGCACATGCATTTTACAGCTGTATACTCTTGCTACATGTCAATTATTGTCTCATGTGTCTAGTTTTGGTTCTTTTTAGAAATTGTATTAGAAATATTTGAGAGTTAATCATTAAAAATCAAACTGACAATTAATAATCAATTGCGATATACTGACGAGCTGATATTTAAATGTATTATAACTGAGAAATAAAATAAAATAAAATAAATTCTTTGATCCAAATGTTAAAGGGGTCCTATTATGCTTTTTCACTTTTTAAATTTTAGTCTGTATGTTTGGGCATATAAAAGATCTAGAAAGTTACAAATCTCAAAGTCCACTCCAAAGGGAGATATTTCGTTTTTTAAAAATCCCTTTTCAAGAACTACAGCGAACGGCTCGTTTGGACTACAGCGTTTGTTTTCCGGGCA
>NW_015633542.1:884175-887052 GCF_001515625.1 Sinocyclocheilus rhinocerous
AAGAAGAAGAGCTGCTGTGCTGTAGCTTAAAATTTTCGGCATGTCTAGAACAATTCTTAGAAGTATAACATGACGTAGCTGGGCGCCGCAGACAGATGCCGAACGGCGCCGCCGGTGTGCCTACACTCATAGAAAAGAATGTTTTTGAATTTTAAAGACGTGGCGCGACACAGCGCTTCTCGTCCGGTGCGCGACCGCCTAAAACGCTGTTTTTTTCCACCTCCGTGCCCAAGCGTCTTTGTTTGGGCTTCTGAAAGCGGATGATGTCAGGAAACAGTGGTTGCAATTTAGATGTATTTTAATAAGGTAAATTATGTGAAAAATAATGCGTTTTTCGAACCACCAAGCATGAGAGCATGTTCTAGTACACCCCCAAAACAAAATCAAGACTTGGTAAAAGAGCATAATAGGACCCCTTTAATCAAATTGATAATCAACCAATTATGATAAACTGACAAGTTGATAATAAAATGTAATATAACGGAATCTTCTGAACAATGAAAGATCAACTTCTGAGTAAATAAAATAAAATAAAAAGTAACAAACAAAATATTATAATACATAATAAATATAATAAAAATACAATAGAAAATAAATAGAAAATATTTTATTTAAAAGTTCATCTAAAAGTTCAGCATAAATATGCACCAACACTTTATCATAACATTTATCCAATATTAAAATAGAATAGTATTACAGGTTTGTTGCGTTCACTCCTATTTTTCAGCTTATTGAATAACAGTATTCCTGCGAAGACTAGAGATTGCAAGCTCTTAAATCAAGGTTTAGCCGCAAGTTTCAGTTGCAGGCCTGCGCTGCTGTTGGGAAGGCAACTGTTGTTTGGCAGCTCTTAAACAGAGACGTGCTAATGCCAGGACCTGCTGTATTGTTTGGTTAACAATGCTTCAGCGCCTGTGGCCATGCGAAACACCAGCGTTCTCAGAGACCCTCCTACCTACACCCAGCTTACAGAGGGACAAACAAACAGAAACACAAAGCTATTGAGAACAGCCTCTATTCATTTCCTAACAGTCGCCTCTGCCCGAGGGAGGATACAGATACATGCACACACACACACACACACACACACGCACATGCACAAAATACAAATTCCATCATCATTTACTCACCTTCTTGTTGTTCAATTTCCCCCAACTAACAAAAATATGTTCTAAGAACATTTTACTAAAGTTCCATGTTTTAAAAATGTTTGGTAACACTTCTATGTATAACGCATTATGAAAGTATTCATAATGTACATTCTATATTTTCATAACCAACGTTAGAATGCATTCAAATATTTGCAGATTCTTTGTTACACCTTAAAATTGTTGTTTGTCATTTACTCTACTGAATTATACTTTCTAAAAGTGTAACTATGAATACATAAGTATTTTAATGTATATAACTGTGGTTACAATTATGCATGAGATCGTACAATGCATTATCATCAATCAATAGGCATATAGTTCTATTCATGTTAAAACATTGCCAGAACATTCTGAGAACGTTCCCTGTAAGCTGGGTCTGTGTTCTTTGTGGGAAACACATACAAAAGCGCTTCATGATACAAGACTGGAATAGATGACAGAAATGTTCTTTTTTGGGCGAACTATCCCTTTAAAACACACAAAACGGTCTATAAATTCACATACATCCACAGGTGTACATAGATATCTGTACACCTATGGACAAACGTGATAGAGGATATGTTTTGCTGAACCCACACACACACACACACATCCAGTCACGTTGCATGAATCTTCATAATATCCAGCAGCATAAAGGAGACAGTAAAAGGTGCATTAGTCACGGCTGCTCCTTTAAGAGCAAAATAGAAAAAATCCCCCAGTACATGAGCCCTGGGGTCAGGTGCATTTTTGACTGCCGTGGGAACCACAAAATGAAATGTGTGAACGTATCTGTCTCACCTCTGGGGCTGGGCTGGGAAAAGAGAAGAGACGCGCTGTGAAAGACACTCACTCGCACTTTCACACAGTCCTGATCTGTCGTAAAGTGTTCAGACTGCTCATGGCCCGGCTTTATTATAAATCATCTGGGGCCTGTTCAGTTCAACAGGCCAGAACAGGTGCCAATCAAATGTTATGGCCAAAAAATGAGGAAATATGCTTAAAAAACATCTTGGTACTAAAAGCACTGGGGGGTGAAATTATTTACAGTCATTTTTATTATTAATATTATGTACAGTATATTCCAATAGATATGTACACTCCATCTAAAACTATATTAAACAGCATTTTGCTCTTTTACAATTATTGTGCATGATATTATTACTTGATTTGAATCATTTGTGCTTTTAAAAATGGCTGTGTCACTCCGTAGTGCTATTTAAAAACATTTAGTGAAGACAAAAATGTGATTAAAAATGGTGAAAATGTCAAAGAAATTACATTCTTTTATACATTCATATACATTTAAAACCAAATTCTCAACATTAAGGAAAAAAGTTCGGTAACGCTTTAGATTACAACCCGCAATGTACTGCGTAAGTAAACAGAATTTACAGTGTAACTATTTTGTAATTACAGTGTACCTATTCAGTACCTCCGTGTAGGTATAAGGTAACAATATGCGAAGTTTGGAGAATAAAGGAGTAATAATCTGTAAAATTACAAATTATTTCTACTGTAAGTATTTTGAAACTAAGGGGTACCTATTCTAATATAACAGGGTATGTATGACCTAACAATCTTATATTTGCAAGCGATTAAGCAAAAACATACACTGTACTTTTTTATAGCCCACACATATAAAACACGCTGGTAATTGTTTCAATCCAAACGCTCGGTTGAGACTGTTGGGTTAGGAAGCTGGCTTGATGTGACCCAATTTGGGTTGATATCAGTAATAACCCGA